>NC_030426.2:16321198-16611198 GCF_001660625.3 Ictalurus punctatus | reverse complement strand
GTATTTGACTGTGTCAAAGTTAAAATCTCACAGTGTCAGTATTTTGGTCTAATCAGATTTCATCAGGAAATCTCCAACACTATATAAGACTATAAGATCTTTTTGAACAAATCTTAAATGAGTGAATAATAAATGATTATGAATGTTTACCTTTCCTCTACCTTTCCTCTTTCAAAATAATAATAAAGTAATAAAATATAGAATCTGTCCTCAAATTATAGATACATAGTGTGACTATTTACAAGCAGTCACAGTCTGACAATATTAATTTAAATACTAAATATGTGCTATGAAATATTATGCCTCAAATGATTCTGATGCATAAAAGATTCACTTGCTTGAAGTGTACTGAATTAATAGCTCAAATCACTAAAAAGAATATTTTTGATTATCACTCATGAGACAAAGACTATTATGGGATCTCTGTAGGTCCATGTGGTGTATTTGAGGTCAAAATAAGTGAAATGAGTGTAAAGCTCAAACATTAAACACATCACAACTGTAATAATTTTTTGCTATAATAAATGCTCTATAAGGCCAAGTTTATGTATCTCTTAAAAAAGAACAGTAAGCTGTAAGACTGACAAAAAGTAAGTTCCGATATAAGCTATCATGTTTTTAAAAATGATAATTAATTAATGAAATTCTTTTTAGAAATCCATAAAAAAAATATATAACATAACTTCTACAGTGGCTTATAGTTTAATATGATGAATTCAGGTGTAATAATTTAGGCTGCTTGGAATCACTGATGTATTAAAGCATTGTCACTGCATGGCCTTCCTTGTTTAAGTGACACAGTTTAGGGCTTATTTCTGGGACTGCAAACCTCAATTGTGGATAATCGTGTAGAAGGTCTTGGAGCTGAGATAAAAACTAGAAGAGAGGATGTGGTTATTAAATTTTACCTTAATTTTATTTCCCCACAGTGTGGTCAGACATTTATGTGATAATTGTCTGGGAGCTGCAAGACCAGTCCTAACCAAAAATAAAAAATGGCAGAAAATTCAAACGGCTTGAAGCCAGACATCTTCAGCGATAAAGTTTACATCTCAAAAAGAAGCATCAGAAAGACCATCATTAATAAGATATGGTATAAACCCGTAGAGACTGAACTCATCACTAAAGCTAAGGAATCACTGTCTCCTGCTGGCTGTGCCAGTGAGATGAATCCTGTGTGCTGTGATGCTCAGCAGGAAATGAATGAGTGTAAAAATGTTAGTGAGCTCCAGAAGGCTGGATCTGAGCCTGAGGGAGTGTCCAGCTTTGCCAGCCTAAGGGTGAAACTTGAAGAAGACTGGACTGAGTTTGAATTGGCATCACCTCCAGAAATGCAACAGGAAGCCACATTAGATAAGAATGTTGCAAAGCCATCCAGGGAACACGAGCCGAATTTAGAAAAAAAACAAACAGGCAAGCCACTTTATGTTTTCGCAGCTATGAAGAAGCGGAGCATGGAGGGAGATGCAGAAAACCGGCCTTACAAGTGCCCTTACTGCAGCTGGGCATTCAAGAAGTCCAGCAACTTACTGAGCCACGTGGAGACGCATAGCGGGCTGAAACCACACGTGTGCGAACTCTGCGGAAAAGCCTATGCACATCAGGGCACCCTGCAGCAGCACAAGCGGCTACACACGGGTGAGCGGCCCTATAGCTGCCCATTCTGCGACAAGACATACACATGGTCCTCTGACCACCGCAAGCACATCCGCACGCACACTGGTGAGAAGCCATACACATGCACAGAGTGTGGCAAGGAATTCGTGCGCTCGTCGGACCTGCGCAAGCACGAGCGCAACATGCACACCAATGATAAGCCGTTCCTGTGTCGTGCGTGTGGCAAGACCTTCAATAAGCCTCTAGCACTGCTACGGCATGAGCGTACGCACCTGGGTGAGCGACCTTTCATCTGTCAAGACTGTGGCAAAACCTTTGCGCTTCCCTCGCGCCTGGCTGAGCACCAGAAAGTGCACAGTGGCTTGCGGCCTTATGTCTGCCCCGTTTGCACAAAAGCCTTCACTAAGTCCTCAAACCTGACTGAGCACCTGAGCGTGCACACGGGTGACCGTCCGTACACGTGTGCCGAGTGTGGTGTGGCTTTCGCCATGCCCTCACGCCTGCTACGGCACCAGCGTGCACATGCAACCCGACGACTGCAGCAGGTCCTTCAGCCACCAGTTTAGCGCTTATGCTCTGTTCATTACTTAGCAATATTCTGTCCCATTATGGCGATACACCTGCAACAATAATGTTTAAATACCTAGTATTTTGTCTCTTTATTGATTATAAATATACTCCGCAAAAAAAGAGAAAAGTCCCTTTTTCAGGAGACAGATCATTTTGTAAAATCTAAATAAGCTTTACAGATCTTTATTGGAAAGGGTTTAAACAATGTTTTTCATGCTTGTTCAATGAACCATAAACAATCATTGCACATGCACCTGTGGAACAGTCCTTGAGACACTAACAGTTTACAGGCAGTAGGCAATTAAGGTCACAGTTACAGTAACTTAGGACACTAAAGAGACCTTCCTACTGACAGTGAAAAACACCAGGAATATCTCACAGCAAGAACTGACAAATCTGGTGCAGTCCATGAGGATGAGATGCACTGTAGTACTTAAAGCAGCTGGTGAACACACCGGACAGGGCTCCTGAGAGGCACAGTGGCACAATGGAAAATTGTTTTTTGGGAGATTGCATGTTCACATCCCAGTGATACTACAGCCATCCATGGCCAGGAGCCAAGGGAGCAAAATTATCTGTGCTCTCTCTCCCCTGTCGATCACAGTGACACTAGCCAATACTAGTAGCCTGTGGTAAGATGTGAACGACTGGCTTCTTGTGTCTCTGAAGAAGTACATTAGCCTCCCCCCTCCCCAGTTGTTGGTTGTTGTATAATAGAGGAGAGCCGGTGTTTTGGTGGGAATTGTCCAGTGACAAAATTGGGAAGAAAGAGGGCAGGAGACTTGGGGTGGATTAAAACATAAAAATTTTTGTTGGAAACTTGTTCTTAATGCTGTTGCATTTTTAGTGACTTTTTTGTGCATCATTATTGTAACCTCAGCAGAACAGAGTTAATTAATATGGCACAATTGTTCACACTTAATATCTCTTTACAAATTGTTTTTAATATTTATTCCATTTTGTTTTGTTGATTTGCTTAGCAGTCTTTTATGTATTTTTTTTCTCTTTATAATATTTAATAAGTCTTTTACATATTATTTTAGGCATACAGTTTCTGTGACTTTGCATTCACCTTTTAATGCACACATGTAGTCTTACAGCTGCATCCAGTTTAATATTTAATCCTTTTTTTGTTAGAGACCATTATTCGTTCTCACATTCACCATGCTTTTTTTCTCTCTCTTATGGTTTGCAAATGGTGATGCGTTCAGTTTTTGTCACCTCCTCCATGATGGCAGTAGATCCTTCCCCTGTAATACCCAGTTGACAGCTATCCATTCTGAGTCATGCTGCTGTGGAAGCCTGTGCCTTCTAAGCACACATGTCCCTTACTACTATTAGCACAAAGCTAATTTAAGGCAGTATCAAACCCCTGTAATTGTAAGCCACCAGGACAACTTGTTCTATATGTTGACCACAGCTTGGACTGGCTTAGGGGCATAAAACTACAAGAGTAAAGTACCCTACACTGTTGTTAATAACTCACTGACATGTTTACATGAATTCTCCCTATAAAAATACTATTCACAGCCAAAGCAATAATAGCTTCGGCTTGACTTAGTCTTATTATCATGACGTTTTCGCGAACAGAAAGTACAGACAGGTATTTTCAAAGATATTTCTCCGAGATCTCTTCAAGGTTGAAGCCCAGCACTGTATATACATAATTACATTTCTTTTTTAATATCAGAAAGACCTTTATCAAAGCATTTCACACATCTCATTATTTGGATAAGGCTTTGGTTACAAAGTTTTGTTTCGTGGTTGTTGTTGTGTTTTTTGATACTTGCCTTTTCCTGTTTCAGTGTCTTAAAATGAAACCTGAACCAAGCACAAAATTCTGCAGGAATTTTGTATACTGTTAACAGATCAAGAATGTTACTATCATCAGTTTCTGTAGATTCATAGTATTTTAAAGACCTTGATATACTGGTATTTAGTCATTTTGTCTTTAAATATATGAATTTATTTAAACAAATAATAATACATCCCATTACCAATGGATTTCTGAACGCTATCCAGCCTGTCAAAAGCGAAACAATAACTTGTGTTTCATGTGTTTTATTAGAATTTAATCACCTGCAGTGTCACAAACAAAATCAAGAAGGTGCATGTTAAAAACTTTGAAGGCACTTCAATGATATTGGGCTACACAGAAGTAACATCATTTGTATTCTTTCAATGCTAAAATACATGTAAATAAAAAAAAATCATCAGTGGATTCATCTTTTGATTGTTTACATGTTTAACATAAAGCAGAGTGATTGTCTGTCGACAGAATATTTTCCCCTCTCTCTCTCTCGCTCAGTCTGTCTGACATTTGGCCCCAGCTGAATCCCGCTGTGCAGACTCATGGTAAAAGGAGCCATCATCTATCTTGTCGAATTCTGTTGTCCTAATTGGAAAATTCCTTGAGGAATGTAAATTATGCCCACAGTCACTCTCATGGTGCTCAATATCGTACCAGTCTAAGGCACATAACATGCAGTCCTTTCCTTATATTTACTCCCATTATCCAAAGCCAAATGTAATACTGTGTGACATTAACTGTCTTAGTGCAAGAGAAAATACTATAACTTTCTGTAATAGTACATCAACTGTTCAACACATACAGTATAAAACAAACATACAGTGAATTAATTTACAAATCCAAGATATTCTGATAATACAAATAGTAATTGGATACATTTAATAAACAATTGCTTTGATACACTCAGTCAACATGTTCACCAAACATTATTTACAAAACTATTAATATCTTGCTAAGATATTGCCATAAACTGAACAGCTGACAAGCGCAATGTAATTATAATGTGGCTTTGTGGAGGTGGTATAATAGTGACAATTATGATGTTATACACATATGATTTTATACACATTATTTTATATATTCATATAATTTGATCCAAAACCTTAATAACCAAAACCAAAAATTACCCACCTAACTGTAGTAATTTAAAAGAATCCCTTATAGAGTGAATACTGTTATATCAGAAACCTGTTTTAATGGCAAAATATCAATGTATAATAAATTTGTTCCCAAACTGTTGGTACCCATAAAGGAAGTAGGCTTTTCACACTTCCTAAATCCAAGTTGAACTGCTAAGGATCACGATTCCTTTCCAAATGTATGCAAGAGAACAGAAGAGTGTTCAAGAGTTAACAAAAGCATTCGATTGACTTCCATTTATTTTTGGTCATCCAGCTCTCAGCTGTTCAATTTCTTCAGTGAAAGACAGCATAGTCTAAGCCCTCAAATTCACTTCTGCAGCATCTCAAATGGCACAAATAATTAGTCTCTCCAAAAAATATTTGGTGATGACCATGATTTCTGGTTCCTTTGGGGTCCCTTGGGTTTCTGTTTGATGTTGAATTTTGAGATGCTATGATCCAGACTCAGGAGGTTGACACCACCTGCAAGCCTGCCATGAAGGAAACAGCCCCATGTGCAGAACTGAATTAGGGACTCTGGCCCACAGCTGCACCTGGCTTCTGACCTATAAAGAAAACAACTCTCACAATTAGAACACTGCTTTTGACCTCAGGAACTCTTTTTTCACTGAGCCCTATAGGTTTATCAAACATAAAAAACACTATTAACCTTTTTAATTCCAGGCCACTAGTAAAACCTAAAAGTCAGCTAAAGAATTATCATGGCATGACATTGCAAAGTGTGAAATGTGACATTTTACAAACAATATATGCAGAACTAAAATAAATATTTATATACAGTATATGGGTCAAAAAGGCAAGACAAGACTTTTGCTCAGAGCCTCTGGAAAAGCCTTTGCATTCATCCCAAGGTCTGGTGCACCCAGCACTTACTGCAGTTACTGAGTGCAGTGCAGAGAAACCTTTTCAACTACAACTTAAATTTTAGCTGTCTATGTGCTGTTTATGCTGGCTTGGTGTGTTTAGAGATGAATTATTGTGATATTTGCTGCTGCAGCATATACTGATAGGGAATGAATGACTGAGGAATGAATAGAAAAATGTGGTGTTTGATGCTGTCATGTCGGGTAGTAAAGAGAGAACGTAATGCCAAACCAAAATGATTTGTCTTCAAGTCCAAGTCAAGTCTCGAGTCAGTTGTTCACGAGTCCAAGTCAAGTCGCAAGTAATTTTTTTTGTGACTTAAGTGCGACTCGAGTCCAAGTCACAGACTCGAGTTTCCATCTCTGCTGCAGACTGAGCACTGTTACACTGCGGAAGTTCAGCAATGCACAAGCTGGCTGCACCTAAAAGATGTCTTTCACACTGTGCTCAGAAACTGTGACAGTGACACTCATCTGCACAATAATGTTATTTGATTCTCATAACACTCTTACCGAATACTGTGCAATCATAAAAGCACATACTTTTTTGGCCTATATCCCAAACTGCAATACTACTGTACTAAATAAATGTCAGTACAACATTAGTGTCATTTTGATTTTGATTTTGTGATATGGATATTTTCACTGTAGATATATCGCGGAGCAGCTTTGCTTTGGAGTCTTGACTAAAAAAAATCGAGAATGGAAGTGTTAGGACTATAAAGAGGAACCGATTCTTTACTGGACAGCAAAATATGGTGGAATAATAATAATAATAATAAAAAAGTTAACATTAAAAGGGAGACATCAGGATCATAGAGATCTGAGAACTGTACACACACATATATACACACACACACACACACACACACACACACACACACACACACACTGAACTCACCAGCTCTCCGAGAAAAGGGATTGATACTAGCAGCTTGGGTCTGTGATGGCAGCATGGTGGAAGAAACCTTTGGTGGTGCAGGGAAGGGAGGAATGGGTGTTGACTCCTAAAACAAATTTTGTGACTTTGAACAACTGGAAAATGTCAAAACCTACCATATGATTTACTTGAACACATGGATCACTAAAGGTCAGAAATCCACAAGAGCATTAGTAAGGTCTGGTACTGATGTTCAAGCAAGAAGGCCCGGTGCACAGTTAGCATTCCAGTACATCCCAAAAGTGTTCATTCGGATTGAGGTGAGGGTTCTCTGCAGGCCATGCAAATTTTTCCAAACCAACCTTGGCAAATCATTTCTTCTTGGTTTATGCACAGGAGCACTGTCATTTTGGAACAGGTTTAGGCTCAGCCCTTTAGTTCCGGTGAAGGAAAAATTTTATGATAAAAATAAAAAATAAAAATTATTTAAAAAATAGTGGGGGGGGGGGGGGGGGGGGACATATAATAGACAGATAACTGTGTGACTACCAACTGTGGGGAAACAGTTTAGGGAAGGCGTCCACATACTTTTCGGCCATATAGTGGCCACAAAGTGCAAACATTTAACTAACCTGAACAGGACAACAGAAAGTACATAAAAACTTATAAAGTTAATATGTGATTCATTTTACATTTTTTTCTAAGCTAAAAAATAAAATGATATTTTTTAAAAACAGACTGTCACCCAAATTGTCTTGAAATAAACTTAACTGAACAGCTTTTGTGCTTACTAGTAATGTCTGGAGAAGTACAAGTAGTAGTAGTAGTAGTAGTAGTAGTAGTAGTAGTAGTAGTAGAAGTTGCATAATTACCATGAGAGCAGGTTTGGTTTGTTCATATTGGTCCTCTGGAGTTTCTTTAGGCTTTGACTTGAACCATCCGCTAAACCAGCCTGACTTTGGTTCCTGTTTAAAAACAAAAAACAAAACATTAGAAGATTTTTTACTAACACATCAATTGGATTTTAACATATTTAATACTAATATTTTAAAATATTCAAAACACTGACCGTTTCAGATTTCTGACTGGTGGTTTCCTTTCTATTAGCCTTGGTAGGGGTTGTTATGCCCAGATCAGCACTCCCAAGAGCAGATCCATTTTCAGGAGCACCCATCTTGAATACAGAGACACACCGTTTTTCGAAAAATACTATATAGTAAGAAACAGTCAACATATCCTCAGTTTTAGATTTCATGACAAAACACTCTCTTGCACTGATTACTAAACTGAATGGTGATGGTTTTGTTTGCCTAGGGTAAGTGAAAGAAGGAAAGAAAGGAAATCTGAAAAATTAACAATCTATTTTCTTACCATGTTTTTACCAGTGGAGAAATCACCATCTAAGAAAACAAAAACATTTCCATAGAGACAATAAACAATACAATACAATACAATACAATACAAGTGCATGTGTAGCACATTACAGGCATTATGTTTGGCTTTAAAATGTAATAAAACTAGTCACAAAGTAATTGTGTTATTAACAAAAAGCATATACTCCCCAACAAATAACATTATAACAAATAACACTAACATTTATTAACATACACTACATTCAACATCACCAACATTCACTACCAAACAACAACATTCACCAACACCAATCTCCACCAGTAAATATGAATATTTACCAACCAACACCGACATTCAGAAATACCATCATTCAGCAACACACACATTAACCATCACCAACATTCACCAACACACACTAACATTAACCAACATCAACATTCACCAACATGCATGAATATTCACCAACAAACACCAACATTCACCTACAGCAACATTAAACAACACTAACATTCAACATATATCAATATTCACTAACACACTAACAATTACCATCATTCACCTATACACCCATACCAACATTCACTAATGACCCTATGTTTTCCAACAGTGAGCTCCAATAACATTCTAACCTGTATTATTGCTGCTCCTTGGATCCAAACTGGAAACAGTCTGATGGTATGTTGTGTCAGAATGAGTAACACCATCCTGAACTGCATGAATTGGTGGGAGTTCAGAAGAGACCAGATTCTGCTGGGAATACATGGGGACTGGAGCATAGATTTGAGGAACCTGTTCTTTAGGAGCACATGTTTGAGTTTCTGGGATGTAAGACCCTTCCTCTGATGGGTAAGACATGTAGGAATGTTCTGCAAGGGAGTACGTGGTGTAAGACTGTACGTCTGAGGGGTAGGAGGAATGGGGATGTGTTGCAAACTGAGACTGATTGTAATGGACATTTCCTGAACTGTTATGACTGTCCTCTATAAGAGAAGTGTGGATCATCTCACTGGTGGAAAGTTCATCTCGGTTAAGATCTATAAAAACATACACTGGGTTACTGTACAAAGTCTTTAACTACTTTCAGATTAAAACATAGAAAATATTAAAGAAAAAAAAACACTTTTCTAACAATAAATGCACAAGCTAAGATTATTTCAAAACGCAAAAATAAAGTAAAAATCAGTTTGTTGTATATTTTTGCTGCGGGTCATTCCAACTCAAGTGGTACAGCGTGCTTTTTTATTTTATTTATTTTTTATTTTACTTGGTTTAACTACAACAGCCATCTTTGTGTCATGGTGCACAACAAATTTTGGTTATGCAGCTATTTATGGAAACCTCAATATCTCGGCTCAGGACGGTCCTAGCTCCTTGGAAAAAAAAAAAAGACCTTCAGAGCACATTACAATGTACATGTACATATATCAGGGGTGCCCAATCTTATCTGCAAAGGGCGGTGTGGCTACAAGTTTACATTCCAACCAAGCAGGAGTCACACCTGATTCAACCCGTTTAATCAGTTGATCTTTGCTTTCAGTAGACTCAGGTGTGGCTTCTGCTTGGTTGGAATGAAAACCTGCACCCACACCGGCCCTTTCCGGATAAGATTGGACACCTCTGACATATATAAACATTTTGTACATTATTGTTCCTTAGACTTAGAATTTAAGCCCAAATGCAATGCTCAAGATTGCTCACAGTTCCACTTTTACGGTCAATTTATAATGGGAAGGGTTCAAGTCTCAGACTTTTTTTTAGGGGGTAAATAGGTAGGTATAGTGCAAAATATATACCTGGTGGATTTGCAATGCCAATATATAGAGGTAATCAATTTTACAATTTTTGGACCACTTAAGATGGACTGACCTCTGCCTGCAGAAACTTAGTAAAACCTGTTGTTGTAAGTTCTCACATGTTAGGGTGCATTATCTCTTGGGGGAAACACATTTTATGTTTATTTTGATGAGGTTAGTGCTGCTTCAAATCCTTTGGCCTCTAGTGGATATAGAGACATATCAGCTTGCTAACTAGCAGATTAAATTAATTAAGTCATCAAAGTTGTAATGTACAGCTGCAGTTAACTAGCTACATAAACCCCAAACAAAAAACAGAATTTCAAGTGTTACATTTTGGAAATATCATATTTTATTGCTCCTGCTTATACTTACATATTTTTGTGGTTTTTTTCTAAAAGCAATGGGTGCAGAGTGCAGTCATGCAGACCTGATCCATTGCGACCTGATCCAACTGACCATCAAATACATTACACCTGACCTAATAACACAGTGGGTTGGCCCTTAAGATACCCCCTGGTGTTCTGTCCACAATAAATGGTGAAGGTATTCAATTGTAAACCATATTGTAACATTGACTTTAAGGTCTCTCAGGTTCTACTGGACTGTGAAGGAAACACATTGAATAATGTGAATGTGCCTATTGAGTTCATAGTGTGGGACACAAATTTACCTGCACACTCCCTGTTCTCCTCTTGGTCCCAAGCAGTGCCTTCAGCAGCTGACATGTACAAACCATTACTTCCGAAGTTCCCCATCTACAAATTCACATGCTTTATTGGGACCGCTATGTAAGATATAGATCCATATAATTACAACAGAAACAAACAAACAAACAAAAAAACAGACAGGAAGACTGATACATATTGTCTATAGGAATATACAAATGTTGAAGCATAGAGCAGTGCAATTGAGTTTATTATGTAGAAAATAAGAGCACAGTATGTAAGGAACCGAAATTTATCTATTCACATTTCCAAATTGGGGCAGATTAAGGGCTAAACGTTCTGCATTGGGTCAGCAGTACTAGGATTTGAACCCATAACCTTTGAATTTGATTTGTATCTATACTAATGTGCATGTAATAGTTTAAATGCTGACTTATTCTACAACTGTATGAAACTCTTTATATACAAATGGTATTACCAAGACTAAGAATATGCTTTAAGATGAGTGTGTTATTTTAGTCAGTTTACTTGATGATAAAGTGGTTCAGTTTTAAAAATCTACATTAGCCTTGTAGCTACAGAGCAGGCTGCAGCCTAAAAATCTATAGATCATGTCTCAAAAATTGATATAACACTCATTGGTACTAATATATCACATTCTACTCCCACCAAACATGTCATTGTGTTTGAACGTAAATCAATGACGTCTTATACAGAAAAAAAATACAAGACAAAATTAAAAGGTCTGTGTTACCATCCTCACAAGCAAATCAACCAGTAAACGATGGTCACTATGACTGCACAGATGGAGTATGAGTTCACCTGCAGGTCCCGTAGACGCTGACGTAGGAGAGACAGCCAGTCTGGATCAGCGCCTGTCACACAGATCTGTGTTTCAGAGTGTTTAAGTCTGTCCACCATCTGCAGCAGCAGACGAAAACATAGAAAAATCCATACACTTATTACACCAAATAATGTTGCTGCAATATCAAAATGATGTTCTGTTATACTGTTGCATTGAACATTATACTGCTGGCTTGTGTAATAAATTAAGCTTGTATTTTGGATTTCACAGACTATACACAGAATTCACTTGTGATTTGTTTAAAGACATATTGTAATATAGTTTGGACAAAAATAATGAAGAAATAAGAAGGGAAAAAAAAAACAATTCTTAAAATCACCACACACTGGGTTCAAGACACAATTTATACATATAAACCATTTCATAAAAAGCAAAATAATTACTAAAATAAGTAGCAATGAAATTGACAGGAATGTCTCCAATGCCGCCAAGCCTAGTCATTCTTTTTATTACTCATTTGTATGCCTTTAAAATATACTTCAAACAGTTAGGAAGCTATTAAACAATTGCTAACTGAATCTCAAATGGATGGATGGATGGGCGGAGGGGCAGGCGGACAGACAACCCATAAACATATTGCCTCCACCACACAGTGGTGTAAAGAAATCAAATTAGAACGCCACCATTTAAAATCAATTCTGTTGTAGCATACAGTCCCTCCTTCAGATTTGGGTGAGACCTCCTACCCAAGACTAATGCTTGTGTGGAGTGAACACAATGTACTGAGAAAAAAAGGGGTTCTAGCTTCAATATGGTTACTACTGCTTGTTTTTCTGTTGTGTTTTGTTCTTTAATAACTTGGGTTTCGCTGATACAGCATGCACATCTTTTGATGGGTGTGTTACCTTGATAACTTCCTGTAGCAGTATGATGTGTGGCTCTTGTATTGTGAGCAGAGCTTTGGCTACAAGCTCACAGTAATGGAAGGCCTGTGAGAACAGACCGCAATCCAGCAATCGACATGCATACAGGAACTTATACACCTGCACAACAAGACGCACCACAGAATCAGTGGGGCAAACAGGAAACATCCAACAGGTAAATCACATTTTAGTTAGCCAAATGATTCCTGATATTGAATTGCCTGTGAGCCTAATTAGTTAAACCAAAGTTTCTATACTATTCTATTAAACACATTGTTTCTATAGACAATTTAAAATCATTTAACTGTCAAACATAAATTGACCAACTTGACAAAATCATTGGAGAGGACAACTTCTGCACATAATACTAAAGGGGAACAAAGCAGACATACCAGAAAAGAAGGGATGATGAAGGACGGGTTTCCCAGTCTCTGGCAGTATTCAAACACCTCAGTGCAGCGAATGGCTGAATTATGACAGAAGTCAGCAAATGAAGCACTGCAAGATTATCACATCAACAAGAGAAAAGTTAGTATAAAATTTCCAGAAGCATTTACTACAAGGTAAGTCTCCTGTGCCAGCTGTTAATAATAATACAACCCCAATTCCAAAAAAGTTGGGACACTGTGTAAAATGTAAATAAAAACAGAATGCAATGATGGGTCAGTCTCATAAACCCAGATGTCATTCACAAAAAAACAGAGAAAACATATCAAATGTTTAAACTAAGTAAATGTACCATTTAAAAAAAATAATAAGGTCATTTTTAATTTGATGGCCACAACACGTCTCAAAAAAGTTGGGACGGGGGCAACAAAAGGCTAGAAAAGGAAGTGTTACTAAAAAAGAAACAGCGGGACGAACTTTTTGCAACTAATTAGGCTAATTGGCAACAGTTTAGTAACATGATTAGGTATAAAAAGTGTATCTTAGAGAGGCAGACTCTTTCAGAAGTAAAAAAATAAATAAATAAATAAATAAATAAATAAATAAATAAGAATACAGAAGATTTAGTTTAGAAAGCAATAATCTTTGTAGACCCCTAATAAGTCTCAGAGTACACTGAGCATAACTAATATTAGGTTAGAAAAGGAGAAGACCTTCTTTGAACAAGGATACGGGACATTTTCATTTCAGTATCGACGCAGTGTTGACTCAATTTTTAATAAAAACAGAGAGCATCCATTTAGGGAAAACACCATCATTAACATAATTGTCTGGAGATCCAGTTAAAGTGTCCAATGTTCTATGGTACTTTAAGGTAAATTTACTTTACTTTATTTTTTCCCCTGAAAAAAATTTAAATGAAAGAGACACTCCAGAATTATACATTAAAGAAATGAGCTCAAGTAGGGAACAAAAAAGTTAGATCCGATTCCATTTTATTTATATAGCACTTAACAATGGACATAGTCACAAAGCTTTACAGAAATCCGGATATGGATTTAGATTTGAATCCCTAATGAGCAAGCCAGAGGCAAGGAAAATCTCACTGAGGTGACATGAGGGAAAAAAACATCAGAGGAAGCACATTCAAAAGGGAACCCATCCTTTTCTGGGTGACACCAGATAATGAGATTATGAGTTATAACTTCCACTAGTATACAACTGTATACTATTAAGTCAAATAGTACCATGTGTGTTGAAGGGATTAATTACAGTTTTTATCTTTAAGTCTATTGTCTATGTCTAAGTCTATTTGGTACTATCTACACAGCTAGAGAATAAAACTAGAGCTCATACAATTATAATTATAATAGTATTTATGTAAGAGCCTTACCTATGACTGCTACTCAGTAGCACCAGATGCTGTGTTTTGTTTGTGTACCAGCCGAAGGGTGTGCGTGCTGTGAGGTAGCAGATGTGAGCTGCATGTAGCAGGCCTCTGGAAGCTAACACAGAAACACAGAAACCCAACTAAACATGCTGTCAGTGCTAGAGCAATGGATTCTAAAAATGTCTTGCTGGCATGTATGTGTGTGTGTGAGAGGAAAGAATGCTCTAAACTAGATTGCTGTGCAGGGCTGAAATTCAATTTCTATTAGAGGAGATCTGGGATGAGAAACAGTACCTTTAAATGTGAAGTCTGGATTAATGTGAGCAATTTTGTACCTAGGATGTCACCCAAGTTAACAATGGACTTGTAGTGCAGAGCAGAATCTCCGGTTTCATTGGATAATATAACAGCAAGGTGAGGCCTCCAATCACCCCATTTCTCCTTGCTATAGGACTGAGAGGAGAAGAGAGGAGAGAAGAGGTGGGGTGAGGAGAGGAGAGAAAAAATAACGTGATGGAGCCAATACATACAAGAACACAGTTGGAAAAAATTATCTATTTTAAACCAAAAATTGAGTAAACAGTATGGTGTATTACCATGGCAACAGCAGGAATCCTCCCAGAAAGTAATTGGAAAAGTGTTTGGAGTGGATCACTAGGAGACAGACTCCCTGTAAACCTGTCATAACACACACACACACACACACACACACACACACACACACAATTCAGCACCATTCCCTGCTCAAGTCTGGTTAATGATATTGACAAATACTCAAAACATCACAGAGCACAATCATACACACACAAAAAAACCCTCTGGAGTCTGAATGAAACTACAACTGGAATTCAATGCTTTGATTAACTTTTTTACTTTACACACCACAGAAAAATGGAGACTGCACAAAAGGAAAAGCCCCTAAACTCAAAATATGGTGGTGAAACAGTGAGGATTTGGGGCTGTTTGCAGCAAGCGGTTCAGGGTCTCGTATGAAGATTCATGAATACTGCTAATTACCAGGATATTTAGCCCCAAAACCTAGCAGAACTCAGAAATAGTTGTGAGACACAAAATCACTGTTTGGCAATCAGTCTTCAGATTCAACCCTACTGAACCTGCTTAAACCAAAGCATTTAAAGGAGCTTCTAAAGTAGTTCTGCCAGGAGTAGTGGACCAAGTGATCCCACTCTTGGTCAGGTGTCTCCAGACTGGAGTCAGGTGTCTCCAGTCTTCTTAAACATTACATGAAGAGGCTCAGTGCTGCTCTCTCCAAGTGTGGCTTCACCAAATGTTAATTGTGTGGGTACCAAAATGTTTTGTAGAAATATATACTGTAGTTAATACCTTTTTTTTTTTTGGAGAAAAAAACCCCCCCAAACAAATCATCACTTGTTGCTTGTGTTGTTCATTTTATACATTTATTTTTGTGCAATTTCATAACATACTGTAACCCAGAACAAAAACATGGAACTACAAAAAAAGATTGAAATGGGGATCCATCCAACCATTCATCCTCTACACTGCTTATCATACGCAGGGTCGCAGGGAGCCTGGAGCCTATCCCAGGGGGCTCAGGGCAAGAGGTGGGGGACACCCTGGATAACCGATCGCAGGGGACAATTATACACACACTCACACACTACAGACAATTTGAAAATGCCAATCAGCATACAATTAACGTCTTTGGACTGAGGGAAGAAACTGAAGTACCAAGATGAAACCCCCGAAGCATCGGGAGAACGTGCAAACCCCACGCACACAGAGAGGTGAGAATCGAAGCTCAAACCTGGAGGTATGAGACAAACATGCTAACCACTAAGCCACCATGCCCCCCTAAAAATGACCATGTTTTAGTTGAACTAAAATGTAGCATTTCCAGCTCAGACAGAGCAGCAGTGTTTAGTTAACACCACTGTCCTTAAAGAAACTTGCACTAAAACCAATAACCACAAAGGGGACACATTATTAAAAAAACATGGCTGACTCAGTAATATGACGCGCATACACACACACACACACACACACACGACCACAACCTAAGAGCCAGTGCAGTGGGAGTTCTGCTGTGTCCTGCTTTAGAACATATTCATGTGACATCCATGTCCCTATGTGAAATATAGAGATCCTTTGACATAATTGAGAAAGAGGATGAGAAAACTGTTCTATTCATATTTCATAAATAT
This sequence comes from Ictalurus punctatus, assembly GCF_001660625.3. NCBI lineage: Eukaryota > Metazoa > Chordata > Actinopteri > Siluriformes > Ictaluridae > Ictalurus > Ictalurus punctatus. Next base: position 16,594,814 of record NC_030426.2, on the reverse strand, counting down.
AATTCACTATAAAATGCATGCAACACACAGACCAAATAAAAGGTGAGGCACCATGTAAATGTTTGGTCCAACAATATCAGCTGGTTGGACACCAGTGAGCTTCATTCATTCATCTTCAATAAGCATTTTATCCTACTCAGGCTTTTGGTGGAACATTGGATGCATGGAGTGAATACATCATGGATAGGAAAGGCACCATGCACACACACATTCATATGCAGATGCAATTAAGAATAGCCAATCCACCTACCGGCTCGTTTTTCAGAGGGAGGAGGAAGCAGGAGAACCCAGAGGAAATCCACATGGTCATGGGGTGAACATGCATAAAACTACGCACAGACAGTAACCTGAGCTAAGGATCATAGAGGAAAAATGCCTCCCAAAATAGGAGGTGACAATTTACTGCAGTCCATCAAATGCTGCTGGATAGTGACCAGAGTCAGATTTCACTCCAGTCAGTTCAGCAGCAGATACAGGTGTCCATGCAGAAATCGAGATGGCTCAAATCGCGACTTATATACAACTCACTTACACATGTACCAGCCAACAAATTTACACACTGGACATTTAATCTACTCGATCACTATGTTGTTTATGGCCTGCAAAATGTCATATTACATACCAGATGCTCCATGTACCAAAACATGCCAGTGGAATTATTATTAAGACGAGGCATTTTGTCAACGACAAGAGCTACTTTCTGGACAGAAATCTTGACTCTGCATTACAGTTTGTGGGATTGTGCCAGCTGGATGTGCCAGATAGTCAACGTGCTTGGCCAGATGCTTGAAATGATTTAATGGCTGGCACAGTGTTCTACCATGTCATCTAGTTAACTCATCTTTGTTTCTGTACAGTATATGTGGACTGCAGTACTGTTTTGCCATTCACTGCTCTAATGTGATAAGTTATTTTATAGATTTCCCTCACCTCCAAATGGCTTAGTCAGCAAATTTGTGCATTGCACATCTAATTTCTTCTGTCACCATGGTGACCACAACCTAAAAAAAATTTTGCATCACAACTAAGATGCAACTCTTAATAAAATGTGTGTGGATTTATTATACTCAAAAGGCATTTTAGCTTCTTCAATAGTTTAGCAAATATGATCTGATTTTAGCTCTGATGGTTTTTGAAGAGCTTAAATGCCCTGGCTCTTCCTAGCAGGTCTAAAATTATTAGTGGGGACAGTGAAGTGACAGGTGAAAACATTGATCAGCAATAGCAAGTACCCATGCAAGAAGAAACCATGTCATCAAGCTAGAACAACTATAAATAACAGCCATGGCTTTGAGCTAATCCCTTTAACTGGTGTGTGTGGACACACCATCACCTGTATCTGCATTTGTTTAGTGCTCAAAATACACATATAATTGTGACAGAGGACCTGCAGCCCGCACACACCGAACACAACACGTTCCTTGTACAACTGCTGGCAAGATGCTGGACGGACAGTGCCATTTCAGCAGCCCGAGTGTTTTGGATGGCACAAAAGCACTTGGCTGCAAGACGGGGGAGGCAGAAACACACGGTTGGCAGCAAATGAGTGGAGTGGCGGCTATTCACCCTCCTGCAGGAGCCAGGAGGATATACAAGAGAGAAACCAGCGTATGGAGGTGAGCAAGTTCTCCGTCACTTTACCTAGTAACGAGTCTCTCTCTCTCTCCTCCAGAAGCAGCAGACGATGGTGACATCAAAGAATACGACACCCCAGCCTCCCTGACCTCTCCGCCAGTGGCTGGGCACTCCCGCCAAACTGCGGCAGCCCGCACGCTGCTTCCCACGCCACAAAGACCACGTCCTGCACCTTCACGTTCGCACATCTCACCTCCATTCATGAATTTATTATTAAAAAAAGAGCACTTTTCCCCCCGTGTCTGCCTCCTGCGTATCTGTGTTCTGCACTGCCACATTCTGGAGTAACCACAATAATGCTTATATCTGTCTCTGCATTCTGGAAAAACGGGGGAAACAGGGCTTCTGGAAACAGAAGTGATTTTTCATTCACAAATTATAACAACAAACAGCAATGTGCAGAACACAATATGGCCAAAGATTTGTGGACACCTGACCATCACCATCACACCATATCTGCTTTTTGAAGGGAAATTATAAGGCTACAGCATACTGTACAAAGACATCCTATACAACTGTATGCTTCCAATCACAATTCCAATTTCTTTTAATAAGGATGGAAAACGATCATTTAAGAATGATGAAGACACATGCAATTAACTACAAGTTTTATAATATTTTAAAAATTAATCATTATTTTTTTTGTGGAGAGTCCAGCAGAGATGAATGTCATCTCATCACAGCAGGTGATCTATGTGCACTATATGGCTTAATAAAATAAAACATATTGCTTATGTTTTTTACAGAAATATGGTAGAAATTTGGTTTCATTTTGAAGCTCAGTAAAGCAGTGTTTAGGTCAGGGTAAAACTAAAAAGTGCATCTGCTATTAGTATTAATTAATCAATTAATAAAAAAAAACAACAACAACAAAAAAACCCTTCTTCTTTTTTAAGTTTTAAGTTCCCCCAGAAATTTCAATTTCACTTTTTTGTGCAGTTTTTGACTTGTATACTTGTAGCTGAGGTGGGATTTTGCAGAAACTTGGCAACCCTGGCCACAAGCTTTGACGGCCTGTTCTATAAAGCACCACATAAAGGTAAAACCATAGTGCTCGTGTGACTTTTTTTGTTTTATCCTGCAAGATCCCAGTCCCTGAAGTTGGCAAAAAATTCTTTAACAAAAATACCCTACATATTGTTCATATCTGCATTCATATTCATTTAGGTTGCATAATCTGTTCAATCTGAATATTATATTCATATTTACTTACATCCCTAGTGTGGACCAACTCCTCACAAGTGTTTTCATCAGACAAATCACAGGTCACCACTTTTGTAAGATCTAATAGTTTGTTAACCTTGTCTGCCATGACTGCTTAGAAAAAGCAGATTACAAGAAACATGATTGGGACAGGGATTTCTAAAACACACACTTGGACCTTCCCTACAGCAGTGTCCACATGTAATAAGCAGGACCGTGCCATCAGTAAGGAAACTGTAACAGGACATTTCAATTCTTCAACAATCAGGCCTCTACATTACAGTTTGTGGGATTGGGACATATGAAAGGCCACAGGAAGTCCACATGCTTGAATTGATTCTATCGCTGACACAGTGTACTAACATTTCATCAGTTCACCCATCTGTGTTTCTGCATGTGTGTATTCTTACTGGGCTTTATGATCAGTCATGTCCGATTTCAGATCATAATCAGGTTTAGTAGATGTATCAGAGTAAGAAAACATACTACATATACATATATATATATATATATATATATATACACACACACACACACACACACACACACACACACATACACACACACACACATACAGGACCATACAGTGACACACACCTGCTCAGTACAGTGTTGTAGGCCCTACTGTCCATCTTGCTGGCCAGAAAGAGAGCGTGACCCCATAAGCCACTGCGCATTGCTGACTCCAGTGCTTCCTAAATGACAAGAGGTGCTTTTAAAGGGGTCAGAGCGTCAGGGTTAAAGGTTCTGCAACCAAACTATGGCATTCATGCATTTGAACTACAGTTGCTGTAAATGAATAGTTTAGACGACTTAAAAACAACTTAACGTCAGACATGACGTGTTAATTTTGAAATGAAAGACAAGCATCAGCATTACTAATAAGAAAATACTTCCGCAGGGATGGTAGAGGGTTGCTACAGTAATCACAGCAGGCCAAGAGTTATAATAATATATAAGAGAATTGAATCTTTAATAAAATAATCCAATTATATGAGTTAGAAGTAGCAGATCGCTAAAATGTTCAGTTCAACACAACAGAGATCTGATTTTTAAAAAGCTCAACATTTAAATTCTCTCATCCATACTAAATAGAAATGCTATTAACAAGGCTAAACAAATTAAACCTTTGTCTGACTGTTTTATAACTCTGTATTGTAACACCGAAGGGACCAGACAGCACAATAAGAGCTAGCAAGAGAACAGTGACCTTCTTTCTTCCAGCCAGCAGGAGTTTGGTGTAGTTCTGGATGCTTTGTTCAGAAGTTTCTTCATTACTGAGCACGTTTCCAGTTAGGAAATCCGAAGTGTTGAAGCTCTCCATCTCTGATGAGGGAGTTTCGTTCAGATCAATGAGGCTGCCCACGTCTGACTGCTTGCCATCTTCATCACATGCTCCTACAGAGCGGCTTCCTTGGAGCAGGAGTTCTGCGATATCTGAACCCACGATTCTCTGCACAACATTAAAGGCCCACAGTAATGGAAGATGTGTTTTCTGCACTAACACATCTGACTGACGAATACATAAAAGCATTCACAAGTTGAATCTGAAAAGATTTCATCCACAGTCTCAGTGTAAAGGAATGGTTCTGCCAAAAATGTAAGACTTTCCCCACTACTCTATATGTAATCATTCAAACAAAACATGTTTGGTGTCTCAGGTTTGCTTCATCAGGGTAATGTTCTAAGAAATAATGGAAGGTATGCCTAAATCTTACTTTCCTCAGACAACTTTATTTTGCCACACTACTGGTTTAGCATATAGCTAAGAAGGCCCTTCCTACCCCATTCTGTCTACACAGCAGTACCAGCAGATGCCACAGGAGGGAGGCAGAGGAAGGCTTGAATGTGGTTTCATCCTTCAGACAAGCATCAGCCATCTGCAGGGCGAAGTTAATGACATCCACCTTGTGCAGATCCTCCCTACATGAAAGAAGAAGAAGAAGAAGAAGAAGAAGAAGAAGAAGAAGAAGAAGAAGAAGTAGAAGAAGAAGAATTAAACTCTTTGTGGTGAGGCAAAACATTTATGCTTTCTTATATAAGATGTACTGGAAACACAGGACTTACCTTGCCAGTGGTCCAGGAAAGCCTCTCATATCATTCTGCTCACGTGTGTCACTCAGTATAACCTATACACATCAAGTTGTTACATCATATCATACATATTACATCAACACTTTCCAATCCTGGACCTGATGTTACCTTATGCAGCACATTTTAGTGCTTAATACAAATATTCTAGCCTCATTATTAATATTACTGCTTCATAATGTCTCATGTTTTTGTACCTCTAGGCTGTGGAACTCCACCTGAGCAGGTTCTCCATGAGATGGCAAAGCTGGAGTGACTCTCACCAGCTGCCCTGCAGGTCCAAAGCTCAAAGCCACATGAGGAACAGAGAACTTCAGCGGAACCACTAACTTGGTCTCAGCTTCTGGTTGTAATAGCATAAAGAATGAACAAATGAAGTATTAATGAAAAATGAGAACAGTGGTAGCTCAATGGTTAAGGTTTTGTTTTAGCAAATATAAGGTTTCAAATTAGAAGGAATTCAAATTCCTGGACTAATGCAGAGCTGCTGTTTGGTTCTTAGGGTGCTTTTACATATGCAGCATTTGACCGAGGCTGATTAAGTGAAACCTTGGTGCGTTTTCCCCCTCAGTATGGTTCACTTGGGCAGGTGAAAGCACAGAAATCACACTCCGCGTGGACCAAACCAGCCAGTCCGAGAACATCTGAGGTGTTCTCAATCAGCTTCCAAGTGAACTCTAGCACAATTGGATTGTAGTAAGCAATTTGGATCTGAATTGACCAAAATGCAGGAAGACAACCGAACATGTCATGAATTATTGTGGTGAGCTTTGTGAGAAGCAATCCTCCCAACACTGGAACAAAATGACTATGAAAAATGTTTGGTGGTATTTCATATCAGGGGGCACGGTGGCTTAATTAGCCTCATACCTCCAGGATTGAGGGTTTGATTCCCACTGCGGCCCTGTGTGTGCGGAGCTTGCATGTTCTCCCTGTGCTTTAGGGGTTTCCTCCGGGTGCTCCGGTTTCCTCACCCAGTCCAAAGACATGCGTTGTAGGCTGATTTGCATGTCCAAAGTGTCCTTAGGGTGTGAATGTGTGCGTGATGTGCCTCAGTTGGTAGAGCGGGTTGTCCACTAATCGTAGGGTTGGCGGTTCGAGTCCCGGCTCACATGACTCCACATACCGAAGTGTCCTTGGGCAAGACACTGAACCCCAAGTTGCTCACAATGGCAAGTTAGCACCTTGCATTACTCTGCTACCATTGGTGTGCGAGTGTGTGTGTGAATGGGTGAATGAGACGCAGTGTAAAGCGCTTTGGTTAAAAGCCATTTACCATGATTGTGCCCTACAATGGATTAGCACCCCTTCCAGGGTGTACCCCACCTTTGGGATAGGCTCCAAGTTCACCACAACCCAGTAAGGATAAGCAGTACAGAAAATGGATGGATGCTATTACATATCAGGTGAAACTGAGACACTGACTGGTGTTTACTAACCACAAATTCTTCCTTTAAAATTTTTTTTTTTTTTTAAACAGTCCCATATCTGAAGGAATGAATTACTGTATGTACATTTTGAACTTAATTTACAAATACATGACCACCATATACAAATATATGGAGGTTAATATATAGGTTTCTCATAAAAGAAGGTATAAATTAGGTTGAAAAACAGTGGACTATTCCTTTAAGCAAGGAACTCAACCTTCAGCTGCTCAGCTATGTGCAGCAATTGGATTCTAAATTATCTTGAATAAAAAAGGACGAGCATGTGTGCTGTGATAATCAGAAACCAAAGTCTGTTCTGTTGATCTACAGGCAGAAATGATGATATGATGTTTACTGTATGTATGTTTACTCTGCCCACATCTACCTGAGTGAGCTGGAGGTGGAGCATTGCTCTGCTCGTCTCCATTGATGTACTGGCTGAGTTCGTAGGTGCTGGATGACAGGCCAGAGGTTTTAGAACTTTCTAAGCATCCAGGTTCAGACACCTATAGGAGATAGAGTACATTTGGTTTAAGCTGAGAGCTCGATACACAGCAATACACAGAGTGCTTTGGGATGCTGTTTGTACCACTTATTAAATAACCATTTAAAGGCATAAGAAATAACTAATATACAGTAACAGTACACACAATTATGTTCACAACTGTGTTCACAATTATGCATAAATTGGACGTGGTGGTAGTAGGACAGTGAGGGTGTGGCTAACCTCTCTGGCTTCATTCCTGGTTTCCACGCATTCTCTCACAGGAACACCACCTTCATACTGTCCACTGTCTCTTCTGAGCTCATACCTGAGTGATTCAGTTAAAGGAATAGATTAGAGACAAGTCTCATGGCCTTACCCAAACTGTAGTAAATCAGGCAAAACCATTTTTTAAATTGGAGTTGGGAAACTCTACTCCAACAAAACAGATCAGTAAACACAATATGTTGTCAATTCATTTATTTAATGGAAATGCAATTAAAACAAGTTTTCAAAATATAATTAGGGTATATTTCTGTGTTGAGGGCCAAAGGAGTTTTCTGATTTTACGTGATTCAGTAAAATCTTTCAACAGTAGCAGCAGCAGTAGTAGTAGTATTAATAGTAGTACGTTAGGGGTTATATTTCCAAAACATATGCTAGATCTCAGTTTGCTGGCTGCACAAATAAAACAGAGCTGGCAATGGAGGCTGAACTCTTAAGGTTCTGAACTAGAAATTGAACAACTGTGAGTTAAACCCTAGGACTGGCACATAACCACTCTTGGGCCCTTCAACAACTGCTCAGTTTTTTGTATGGCTTGTATGAATTGTATTGGGCCATGACTCAAGTTGATTTAGACTTATAGTTGAGCGTCTGCCAAATAAATCAATTTGAATACAAAGAAGGCACAGCCCAGAAACTCCATGCTGCATGTTTGCACACCTGTTACATATAGAGAAACACAGTAAATTAATGGAAAATAGCCTGACCCATGCTGATGGGTGTATGTGGCTCCTGACCACTCCTGATGCCCCTCTGTCCTCCATCCCTGCACCGGCCTTCCACTGGTATCTGAGGCTGCTGCATTAACAGGAGTGGATTTGGAAAATTACATTTAGCAAGTACTCTGATCTTTTAAACTACGTGAACCAACCTGGTGCATAATTATTTGAATACCTGGGTATCCATAATGGCCTCTGTAGTAGCCATGATCATAGTAGCTGTAGTCATTCCTGTAGTCCCAGTAACTCTGGGGAGGATAATCATATCCCTGCCTAAACAGATCATACCAGTTAGATACACACTCCTCTTAGTTACAGTAATTTATTAACTGGTCAGCGTTGGTCCCTTTACATTATACAGTAGGTACAGTGGCTACAGATGGATTATAGCCAGTAAGTGTATAACTGCATAGTGACTAATATGGTAGGTGTATCTGATAAAATAGGAAAAGATAAAAAAGTAGCTATAAGTGTCATTACATGACCATAAGCACACATCACTGCACTAACCTGGAGTGTGATTGAGCTCGGTCAGGTGTGTAGGTTTGGCTGCGGTATGCCGTGCTAAACTCTGCAGGAGGACCACTCATGTAGTACATGTAGCGCGGATCTGTTGCATACCACCGTCTCTCGCTGTCCCTTACATCTGCAGGAGGGTAATGGCCTTGTTTTCCTGTGTGATGAGACCTGTACTGCTCATCTCTGACTCTGTGATCTGATCGCTGGTTCTGTGGCCACTGTTCATTCCAGTTCTGCCCTCTGGGCTCCATTATTAGCTCAGTGTTAAAGCCAGCCACAGTAACCTGTCACACTACAAAAAAACACTCCTATTAGAACAACTTCATTAGAACACTTTATTTCAGTGATATTTTATATATATTGATTCATATATATAAATAATTCAAGAAGCTTCCTAAACATAAACATTGGCTTACTGCATTAAGACGCATTTAGAGAATAGGTTCAGGCAATTTGACAGAATGCAGCTCGAATATTTTCATAATTTGAAATCTGATCTTTCTCCATAACCACTTGGATACAGTTCCTACACATAGACATAAATTCAACCAAGCATTGCTGTTGAAATCTGTTGTTATGTCTATAGAGCAACTATAACACCATTGATTCATGCATAGCACAATCAATTATTCTACTGATATACTGTTTTGTACATTGAGCTTATGAAGTTGGCTGATGTTAAATATTGGTGTTTATTTACTCCAGAGCATTAAATATTGTTCATATAAACTGTCTGACCAATCACATCACACATATGCTTCTCAAACACAGTGAGACAGCAAAGTACAGTTTCAGCTAAACCGAAGTCTAAGGTACACACACAATCTGGCACAAAGATTTATAAATGTTAAGGAACATGGGCTTATAATGTATTGTGACTTCAATTTCTGTCATTCTCAAAGCAGACCCATGATTGGAATTGAATAGAATTGAAAATTCCTTCTGATTGTCTGTGATAAAAACGGCTTATTGATCACGTAGACCAGAAACATGCTTGGTGTTTATTTCCTGCTCATGCTTGTCTTTAGTCAAACGTTGCAGCAGTCCTGCATCACAACTTCATATTTCAGAGTTTAAGTACAAATGTAAAGGAGTTGTATTAACTGATATGTGAGAATCACATAAGAAACACAGTGAAGAAAAACAAAACACCACAGGAAAAAAGGAAGAGGGGAAATGACGAGGAAAATTTAATTTTGACTTTGAGAACATACAAACTTTCTGTCTCTAAGGGGGAAAAAAACTTTTACAGGCACAACTTGATTCCTTCATTCAGAAAAAGAGTGTTCACTCAATTCTTGCTTTAAGAGTGAAATCATAAAGCTATAGTAATTATCCAAACTACATCATACATTCCACAAACAGCAGAGTTAAGCAGATGTGAAAGAATGCAAAATCCAGATGTGAACACTCACAGTTCAGCAGAGATTCCTGTTCTGTGTCTCAGAGTGAACACACGTTGCCACATCATGACACTAGAAATCACAGCTTCACACTGCAGTGACCCATGGACCTGCTCACAGAGTCAAAGTACAGCAGATATACACACACACACACACACACACACACACACACCCTGCTTGCTCTCTCCAAAGTCATTAAGAGTACAAGTCAGTAGCAAATCCAGCGGCTTCACTTCTCAGACCTGCATCAGCTGTGTAGCTCCAGACACCAAAAAGCGCTCACAACCGAACACACTGACACTCGTCAGATGCAGCAAACTTAAAGCCCTGCTCTGTGCGCGCGTGGACTCTTCATCCCTGGACTGTACGATTTATAAAATGAGGAATCTGAGTCGCCACGTCGCTCGGAACGCTGCGCTCGTGAGGCTCTCTCATTTCAGGAACATTTACAGCCACGGACATGCGAAGAACACTGGAGCAAAACAACCGCCATTTTAGGAAGGGCAAACTACTGCGACCCAATAATAATAATAATAATAATAATAATAATAATAATAATAATAATACTTTGTGTTGTTTACACCACTCAGTTTTGTATATATTTGACAATATTGTATCCTCATTGTACTTTTTAGTTTATTCCATATTTGTTTAATCTCATCATCAGCATCAACAATTATTGCTTAATTAAATCCACATATAAAGGTTAGGGTTTATATTTATAAATTGTTAATAAAATTCAAACAATTACATGAAGCCTTGAACTGAATGAGTGGTTACAAACAATTAATATATTAATTCACATTTACGGCATTTGGCAGACACCCTTATCTAGGGCAACTGACACGAGCAGCTGAGGGTTAAAGGCCTTGCTCAAGGGTGCTGAGGTTTGAACTCATTACCGGCAGCCCAACGTCTTAATCATTGTGCTACCACTGCCCTTAGTTAATTTGTTTTGTTTCTTTTGTATTTCATGCCAATTTACAAGTGAAATCCCCTGCTTTCCCTATGCCTGCTAAACAGATTTCTGAATTTGTGTTTGAACTCACATGCCAGCCCATGGACTGCTGTCTTAAAATGTTTCATAAAAAATATCATGCGCACTTCTCTAACCAGCCACAAGGTGTCGCTGGAGGTTTATAATAAGTGTTTGGAGCTTTACCGGCCAAGTGGTGAGCTGTTCAAATGCACTTGGACTGCAAGAACTCTGACATATGTCTTCAAACACATTTGATATGCTATAGTTTTAAATATCAAGTGTGGCTGCATTCCAGATGGGTTCCCTACATTATATCCTAACATTATAAAAAAAAATAAGGTGATTTGAAAGTCTAATTATAATGAGTTATAGTTGTGGGATAATCTATGTAGTGAAACTACATAACAAGCGTCACATGGTTTGAACCCTGAATACTGTTTCCGCCCACGGGGGGCGGTGTGGGGAAGAGAATAAATGCTAGGCTAGTGAGTGTGTCGACAGGAGTTTTGTGCGCTGTTTACTACCGCAATAAAACTAGAGACTACGACAATAGTGATTTAACCAAAGTCCGTATACAGGATAGAGAGGGAGTCTTTTGCCTGCCTTATTGTTGTAACTGGCCAATAAGGACTGTGTATGCAAATTAGGCGCTATATTAAGACGCCCAGGCATATCACTGGTTCACGTGCTCCTCACCATAGCCGGCCAATAAGGGGTCTGTATGCAAATTATGCGCTTATAAGACAGGCCCAGGCTAAGCGCTGGTTCACGAGCTGCTTGCTCTAGCTGGACCAATAGGAGTCCCTATGCTAATTAGAAGCAGGAAAAGGGGCGCTCTTTCACTGAATTTTGTGCTCACGCTACTGTCGGGCCAATAGGAGTCCGTATGCAAATTAAAGGGGTAAGAGGGACTATCTTCGCTCGCGCGGCTTCATACCCGGCAGATTCTGGTGAGGAGCTCGTGCGTGCTTTTCCGAGCGCCCTAGGATTACTGGCACAGAGATCTGCAGAGTTTGCCTCACGGATTATTTACCTGATGTGCAATATGACCTACGAGGAATTTTGCGGAGATAACGCCACGGAAAGGTACGTTTATATTATATTATATTATATATATATACACACGTTTGTGTACTGAAGAGAGAAAGTGTGGTATTTGTTTGACCGACTCATGGGCTGTACCTCTCCCGTGCAAGGTTAGTGAACACTAGATATGATTAGCTAACCTCAGCATAACGCTTCGGGTGTTTCCTGGAAAAACGAATTGTGTAATATGCCTAGGCTTGCAGGAAAGAGGTGTCGGCTTCCATTTTTTCAGACAAATCCACGATATTACAGTTTTATAGACACTTTAAATAAGCGTTAAGCTGCGCGCGGCTAGACGTTAGTCTCAAAGCAGAGTTTTTTTCTCCTCCAGCGTAGTTGTATTTGTGGTCGTATTTATATTATTATTGAACTTTTTCACCTGCAGACAACTCGTGCACAGTAATGAATTACTGTTCAACTTCGGTATCGCAGACATGAGTTTGGATGTTTAATGTTACTTCCAGTGAGGGGGAAAATGAGCTAACGAGTGTCTTGTTGCACCTTTGCACACAGAATGGACTCTGTGGTGAAGGCACTGGAGGAGGTGCTGACTGCTGCTTTACCTCAGGGCTGTATCACAGTCGGAGTTTACGAGGCTGCAAAATCACTCAATATGTAAGTTAAGACTCCATAACGTCCACATCCACCCAATATAGCCTATCTAAATGCATCTATACATTTATTTATGATCTGTAACGCTCATGTCTGTCACCTCCCCTCCCCCAGAGATCCAGACAACGTGGTCTTGTGTCTTCTAGCTACAGATGAGGAGGACGTCCAGGACGTCGCCCTTCAGATCCACTTCACACTAATCCAGGCCTTCTGCTGCGAAAACGACATCAACATTTTGCGTGTAAACAACATGAGACGGCTGGCGGAGATCCTGGATGGTGTCAAGCCAATGGGAGGAGAGCCAGTGGACCTGCACTGTGTCTTAGTTACTGTACGTGTCATTTCCTTCCTCCGTGATTGAAAGGAGGTTAAACATGTCAGCCTTTTAAATGAAAAGAGCACTTCTGAGCCAATTATCTCCTACATGCTTGGTTCTTTGGGCTTGCTCACACTACTTCCTCCTACGCAGGCTGCGGATTCGCATACATGTCATGTTGGTTACTCGGGACTGACCTTGGCTGCTTTCTTTGCAAATCCGTGGCACTGCGAATTGTTTGCGCCAAAGACTGACTGGGCTGAGAGTTGTAGGTTTTAGCCGCTGCCTTTGAAGGCGGTTTGTTAAAAGCTGCCTGATTCGTTTGAGTGTGTGTGTGATGTGGCATTCCAGTCAGTCTGAGGCTGCGGCAAATTGGCAGCCCTAAAGGGTCATCTGACTCCAGTTACTGAGCTTTCTGCAGCTGCTTTGGGCTGACTTCACAGCACTTCCTGCAGGGCTGCTTGCGCAAACAGCGTTTCCTGGAAAGAAATGTTCTGTAAAGTGACCACCGATTTGCAAATTAGAAAGGATCCTGAGAAAACAGCTTCTTTTTAAATTAGCCAGACGCACTTGAACCACTTGCTGCCAGACTTGCTGTGTGGTCCAGGCTGTTTCGAGTCCTTCGTCTCCTCTGTCTGTGCTATTGAGCAAGCATGCATGCAAAAAATTTTTATTTTTATTTTTTTCTTCTATCAATGAAAGTTTATTCAATATCCAATTTAAACCCCAGTGATTAATTTGCATTTGTATTCTTTGCAGAAACCACAGTCATCTGCATGCAAAGACCCAGCCTTGAGCAAACTGAATCGTTTCTGCAGAGACAGTCGTTGTTTGGATCAGTGGGTACCCGTCATCAATTTGCCTGAACGATGAGACAAAGCAGACGGATCACATCACGAATCACACAAGCTACTGCACCGTATTTGTGTATACCTGCCTCGGCCGAAACCCTGGATTGTCTTTACATTGCCACAAGGAGGATGACAGGAGGGGGAAAATCGACAAAATGCAAGGAACAAGGAAATCTAATCCACCTGCCACGCTGATCAGGAGCATGGGGATTTTCTTTCAGGCCGGAGAGCAAGGCATGAACAGAAAGCATGACTCAGCAGGGTGTTAGCAATGTTGACACGGAATGAACAGCTCCTGCCTTTCCGGAATAATGAGACTGTACCGGAAATCAAAGGACCAGAATAAATCTGAGTGACTGCACTGAGCACGACTCAGACTGATGGATTACTAAACACGTTTCCAAAACAGAACGTTCTGGAACCTGGAGAGGACTTAACTTATGATGTTTAATTTTTACCTTTTAATTATCCTAACTATTTAAATGGGGGAAATAGTGTTTTTGGTTCTGCAAAACAGATGAGTTTTGTAAAGCTTCACCTTTCTTGTGACCGTTCTTTGTCTGTCTGTTTAATGTGTTAATTTAATGAATTGTATTTATGTTGCAATGTACTGTTTCTTTTTTTTTTTCTTTTTTTTTAAATGAAATAAAATGAAAGCGCAACATGACTTCTGTTTTCTGGCTGGTATCTTGGACAGATTTTTGTAGATCTAAAAAGTGTTCGCTTTTTGGCATTGCCTCACGATGTCAAAGGTCAGGGTAACACACTCATGTTGGATGACCTTAGTCACCTTAGCTTAACATTAGCTAGCAGTTTTGAAGTAATGACGACACTACACATAATGTACACGGACCATGTTTTTCAACATGTCTGCAGTGATCTAAGTCGGCATGTGTTGATAACTGGTTATGTGTTATCAATGCATCATTGAACAAGCAAATGATAACTGTAGACACTTCAAATTTGGGAGGAAGCTGTTCCATATTTTTGGCCTAATGTGGAAGCAAATTGTATCTTTGTCAGGGAAGGCATTCCAAAAACTTTTTCCCCCCACATGAGAATTAAATTGTATGAAATGGCAGCAAGCACATGGAGAAACTTTAAAGCAGACAAGTCACAGACAGAGATGTAATTAGAGTGTTGTAAAATTCACCAGGCTAATGAAGAAGAAGAATAATGCATTTCAGTTTTTAAATGGTTTGGCTTATGCGGGATCTCTGCCTAAATGTGCATTGCATGCAGTTCATATTTTGAAACCAAAACTGCACAAAGTTTTTAATGCTGTTGTGTTGTTATTGGTAGAACCAGTTCACATCAACATCAGAAACAAAATGTTCCCAATTCCTTTGTGTACACCAACAGGTTTTGCCATGTTGCCACCGTCTCATAAAAAAAATGCACAACCAGCAAAATGTTTTGCACTCTAAGCACATAATAATGATATGGGTGGTAATCTCGCCGTGCATCATTCACCCTCCTTTGTTTTGGCAACAGTAAAACAAGAACACTGAGCCCAGAGAAAACAGCCCACACCCTTGCTTTCCAACTAAACCAAAAATAGATGTACTAATGCACTCTGACAGCAGGAGAACGCTGTTCCGGTGTGTACAGAGGCTGTGCTGTGGCTCACTACTGGGCCTCTGGGCTCTGCTGTCTTTACACAAAACAGGAGATAACAAAAGTCCTTAAAGATCCCAAAATAGCAGCAGCTCTGAGAGGGAGAGTATCTCAAGCATACCTAGCAGTAGGACATTGCTAATAGGAGGCTGTGTTTTAGGGACAAAGGAGCCTGGAAAGAAATGTCAATGGCATGAGTCAAAGCCAATCGAGACTGGGTATAGCTAAAAATAGTCCTGAAAGCAGGCCGAGCACTTCCTGCTGAATCTGAGAGGGAAGTGGTTGGCATGGATAAATGCCATTAGCTTTTGGAGCATGAAGGCCAGCTGTAAATCAGTGAGAGAGGCCTGGTAAGAAGTCCAATGGTCAATTCAACTTGACTTGGCAAAAAAAAAAGTGGAGAAATACATCTTGTTGAGGAAATAAGATTTCTGACGAATTTTCTGTCTCTTCACTGATGAAATTCACTAATGCGTCAAAGATCGGAAGATACAGGAACAGGAAGAGGGTGAGAGAGGTTTATAGTCCTCCAAGTCATTTTAGTCATTTCCAACTTTTAGTTCCATCACCTTTCCCCGCTAATACTAGACAATTAGTCATGTAAATAAATAAAAATATAAAAGTCCCCATTTTATCACCCCCATTTAATTGATGAGAGAGACCTGGTGGAGGTGTTTGTAGACATGGGAAAAGGAAACATCTCACATTATCTCTGCACTCCTGAACACTGAGGATTTTCCAAAGCTGATGTTCAGTTATTCTTACTTTGCAGAAGGAAGGAATGCAGCCGCGAGCAAAGAGAGGGGGAGAGAGACAGAGAGTGGCTGCTTTGTGGGCCGCGAAGTTTGTTAGAAGTGCCACATCAGCCGTTCCCATGACTCAAGGAATGCAAACTTATTAAGGGGGTCTAACGACAAAGCTGCAGGTCAAACTCAGCCAGCATGAGGGTCAGAAACGTCCATAAGGCAGTTATATACTTGTATATCCACTGACTCGTTTATTCGGTTCATGAAACATTGGAATGTAACTCGTAGCTCAGTAATGTTGAGTATGGTTTTAGTGGTCTCAGGTCAGTAACAATAGACAAAAGGCTAAACTGCAGTGCCACTAACCAGCCCATCTTTAAGGACTGACAAAAGCTTCCCTCTGACACTCTGTGTGAACCCACTCTGAAAAATAAGTCAGATATTGAATGTATTCTGCATATTGGTTTTATCACTGAGCTTGTACTTCAAGCAGAAAGGCAATTCAATAAAGAAAAGTGACAGGACCACAAATTTATGCTCATCACTCACTGCGGGCAAACAAATACATACTGACCTGTTTCTGGTAGTGACAAAGAGATAGATCATTACACTGATCTGACATAAAGGCTTCAACAAGTATGTTAGTGGGAAGGTTTTCTTGAAACTCATTCTGCCCTATCTGATCATCTGCCTATGTGTACTAAGAATGAATGAGGAACAATACACCACAGCATTATATAACCCTGGCATATATCATGCTTAACAGCTACAGTACTGTAAACAGCAACATTTCCACCCAGCTTAGTCCATCACTGACAAATTTCAACAATGATTTAGGGCAGTATGGTGGAGCAGCAGGTTGTCTTATCACTTCACAGCTCCAGGGTCCTTGGTTTGAGTTCATGTTACTGTCTGTTTGGTGTTTCACATGTTCCTCCCATATCCCAAAAAATTGCCAGTAGGTTGATTAGTGACTGTAAATAACCCCTTCGTGTAAGCGAATGTGTTTGCATGGTGCCCTCTGATGGACTGGCGTCCCATCCAGGGTGTGTTCCTGCCTCATGGCCACTATCCAGGGATAATGATGACCAGGATGTGATTACTGAAGAATGTGAATGAATTAGTTGTAATATTTTCCTAGGAAATATGTCACT
The DNA here is from genome assembly GCF_001660625.3 of Ictalurus punctatus. Lineage (NCBI taxonomy): Eukaryota > Metazoa > Chordata > Actinopteri > Siluriformes > Ictaluridae > Ictalurus > Ictalurus punctatus. Next base: position 16,577,684 of record NC_030426.2, on the reverse strand, counting down.
CTGGTGTATTAGACATGCCTATAAATTTACCTTCTCAAAAGCTGATAAAGCTCATTTCTCTGGGATTTTTAACACTATGTAACTGTGCATTGGCAAACTGTCTTAATTGCTAGAGTAGGATGCCTAGCATAAAAAACAGTAAAACAATAACAAATGGCACCTGTTACCAACAGGGAAGGAATATTAAATCTTGGGCAGGAACCTACACAAGAACCCCTTCCCCATTCTTTTGCACAACCGATGCAGCGAGAAAATCGAACAAACGGGGGGAAAAATCCAAAAACAAACAACGAAACACAAAATTGCATATATTACTACATTACACATGCATTGTGAGTATTTGAATAACTTCACTGCTAAGCAGAAGGCAGTCTTGCCTGAGGCCACTGGCTTCATTCTGGCTTTTCTCCTCACATAAATAATAAACCAAATCATCAAAGTCCAGATATTTAACAAGCTCTAACTCAATAGCTAGCAGTGACAACATATTGAGTTGTGATTTTAGACTGGAATTCGTTTTTATACGACCTATTAGGGAAAACATTCTCAGGCTTTTCATTCCTTTCACTGATCCACTTAGTGTGTTTACAGTTACCCATGTTTTTAATCCACTTTAGATAACACCAGTTAAAACATTTAGGATGTAATTGATCACTCAATAAAATTAAATTCAGAAGCGCACACATAACTTTTCCAGAATATATTTCAGATTCATTGGCTTGCGCTCATGTGTCCAATTCCTGGAAAGTTTCCAACTGTCTCCGACATGTGAAACTTATTGCTATGGTCCTATTATGCGTACGGTTGTTTTGTATATCCATTAACTGATTTGTGCACGTCAACAAACATCTGTTTTTTTGTATTGAAAGGTCTTTGGTTTTCCCTATGGTAATAGGTTACAAAGGGATTTTATATTTGTGCAACCAATAGTTATACCCCTGGGGAAAAGGACATGGTTAAGGTCAAACAGCATTCTTGAAGACTGACAGCAAATGAGAAGTAATATTTTTTGTTGAATGAATTTTTTGCAATGTATTTATTTAAAATAATCCTTAGGGGTATCAATAATCTAATTTATGATATCATGAATCTATATAATAATCATATATAATTTTAGTAATTTATGAAAATTGTTTTTTGATCTTTGCTTGAGTGGAACATTTTAATTATTGTGTGTAGTGTTTATTTTCTAATCATCATGGCACCAACACATTTTTATAAAGGGTGCCGATACTTCTGGAGGACACTGTAAATTCTATTCATATGCAGTGTGAGTGCAAAACATGTGGCCAATAAATCAAGACAGAAATGTTGCGAATAAAATTATATTTAATTTTAACTGGAAAAAAAGGACATTTGTAACATCAGAATTTGCAATCAAGCTCTGGTGTTTTTCACAGGTCAAAGTTTCTTTTGAGAAGAACGATCCACACAAAATGGCGAGAATGAGTGCACTTCATATTCAGACAATCTTTGTCTTTGAAAGGCAAAAAGCTTGAGCGAGTCATCATAAGAGTTCCATACAAAATCACCTTGAGGGATGAACGCATGATTATGCTGTGTAATTACCAACAGGATATCCTAACAAAAATACTCTCAATACTCTTTAGAGGGAAATACTATAAAACATTATTCAACAGACAGTGCAAGGCTGCTTAGTGATTAAAGAATACAAATTCAATTATATATACTTGACATACTGTCATTGGAATTGAATGTGTTTGTGACTGCAGTCCAAATCTTGACAAGGTTTGATTAATCATGCTAGCACTGTCAGTAGGCCATTAAACCCCAGATGTTAGCATGGCTAACTGTTGAAAGCTGCTTGATTCAGTTTATTGGGCCATATCAGCATTTGTGATAAACAATTCTTTTCAATTGGCATGCGCCAAAGGCTTTACTCCATTTGTCCTGAGGATTGGTGATGCACAGTGTGTAGGACTGCAGGCTGCTAGTTCACAGTAGAGGAACCCTTGAGTATGTAAGTAAGTAGCAAGAGTGAGAGCAGGAAAACTTGATTAAGGCCTTCACTTGTTTTCAACCAGCCATATGTTAAGCATACACATTAAGCGTTCTTTTTTTATGTTTATAAATGTGCTCACATACACACATTAAAAACTGCATGGCATTACGAAGGGTTTTCACCCAAATGGCAGCTGTAAACATGGAATGTTCAAATTCACAATAACAGTCACTGGAGTAATTATTCGTCTATGGTTTGCTCAGCATAGATTAAAAAAGAGAAGCACTGGCAGTGACTCTATAGACATTACTGTTGCTGGCTAGACTGGACGTGACAGGGTAGCACAAAAAAGTTACAGATTTTATCATTCAGAAGAAGATACTATCACTAGAAATCAAAACATTCAAAAGCATCTTACATGTAAATAAGGCATATAATCATTAAAGGGTTACAATATATTACTGTACCATGATCTGCAATCATACATTTTGCTACTGTATCTACCATAAACAGGACAACAACAAAAGTCTAAGGTTTTCTAAGGCATAGACAAGAACTGGGTAAGCAGGAGAATTCGGGTCATGCTTCTCACTTATCAAACATGCTTTTGGCAGAGGTTATGAAATATAATCCATGGAAGCCTAAAATACCACTGAACAGTAATGATGGTTTTTCTCATTTTTGCCGCACTGCACTCATTTTTGCTGTATGCAAAAGACAAGAGAGCTTTCCACTGCGCTGTGGAAAAGCTGATGTGTGGGGATTTGGCAACTTTGTAAAGAGAAGTGTGAAAAGAAAGCATGGTTGGCTTAGTGCTCTGACAGAGGAGGTGAACTTTCACTGACCTATGTGAAGCCCTTCATTGTTCACATGTGCTGAGTTAAAGAGGGAATGCCGGTGCTCTTGAGGACAAATTACATCAGAGTGACGCCACAGGTTCCTCCACAATGAGCAACAGGACTCATCTGGGTTATCTGGGTCATTTTCACTGTCTAAGAGTATTAAGACAAGGCAACTGGATTTGTGTTAAAGCTTTAAGAGTATGTAGAGCTAATTTAAAACCAGTCCAGAATGGCACACATTCAATAAGGCCCTGGTTTTGCAATTTGCCCTAGAAACAGCTTTAATATCGCAACACAAGTTCAGTCACCTGAACTTGACTGCATATGTATATGGAGGTTTGTGGTCATCCACATCATTCTGAATAGACATAAAATGCCAAGGCTAATGAACATAGTCTTAAAACATTAGTTTGAGCAAAAACATACACAATTTCCCCTTACCCCAGAATGTATTCGATCAGCCAGGACAAGTCTGTATCAAAAGGACCTCATTTATCAATCACTGAGTAAAGTTGTGTTTTCCTAGGCCAAACTAAAAAAAAAAAATCCTGCCAGATTCATAAATGTTTCGGTAACTTCTTGTTCATCTTCATACTCACATGAACGGCAATCACCAGTAAAGTACCAGGTGTGTTCACAGCACGTCTGATATACATTTAGTGATGTCACAAAACTCAACAAAATGGTGACTAAATGGTGAGAGCGCATCCTAGCATGGAGTGTGCTAAATCATCCAACAGAACCTTCTTAATTGATCTTTTGTCTTAATTGAATGGCTATCCTTATTTTTCTTAATTTATGGATTTGCTTTCTTTAAGCAATTAATATGAGAGGAAACATTTTCACAAAACCTTCATTATAGCACTGTCAGTAGGCCATTAAACCCCAGATGTTAACATGGCTAACTGTTGAAAGCTGCTTGATTCTATTTATTGCTGCCCGTGTCAGCATTTGTGATAAACAATTCTTTCTCTTTTTTTTCTCAAAATTGCCATGTGCTAAAAGCTTTACTCCATTTGTCCTGAGAATTGATGATGCACAGTGTGTAGGACTGCAGGCTGCTAGTTCACAGTAGAGGAACCCTTGAGTGTGTAAGTGAGTAGCAAGAGTGAGAGCAGGAAAACTTGATTAAGGCCTTCACTAGTTTTCAGCCAGCCATATGATGAGCATACACACATTAAGCATTCTTTTTTTTAATGTTAAAATAAACTCACATACACACATTAAAAACTGCTTGGCATTATGGAGGGTTTTCACCCAAATCGCAGTTGTAAAGATGGAATGTCCAAATTCACAATAACAGTCACTGGAGTAATTCTTAATGAAATTTGTGAGTGTAGTTGTAAATAAGCTATTTAAACTCGACAACATGATCAGTGTATAAGATCGCAGCAACTCAAACCATAGCCTTATCAATCGAGGTTCTGCTTAGTATTTAATACATGTAAGTTTACAAACTCAAGAGCTCATACGATACGAACATTTTTCTGAACTAACTGGATTTTTAGGACTACAGCATTTCTTGGAATGCTCCTGTGAATGGTTTATGGATTTATTTGTTTGCCAGCTTGATAAATGAGGTCCAATGTCACATACTCACTCACAGAATAGAGTTATCTCAAACACACTTGATTATGTGTTTTCTGATCTTGTATTACAGAGGTAACTACGAATTAGGAAAAATCTTGTCACATATCTATTAACCCTAGTTGCACCCACCTGGAAAACGGAATCACTTTTTTCTTAGCTTTTTTCTTAGCATCTGACTCCTCGAGGTATGGTCCAGCGTCTGAAGGTGTCTAATATGGACATATTCTGCTTCTGTAGTGGGTTTGTGCTGATTTAGGCATGCAGACTTCATTACACTAAAGAAAACTAGATTTTTTTTACTAAAATATCGCTAAAGAATAAACCACTTTAACCGTAAATCCAGTTGCCTTGATTTATGACTATGTGGAACAGTGTTAGTTCAGCAGCTAACTGGATGGTTTTATGCTCGAATTATATTTTGTCTCATATGCAAGACACTTTGGATAAACGCACTTGCCGAATGAATAAAAACAAACTTATTAGACATGTAGATCACTGTTTCGAGCCTCTGAACTCCTCTCACTTTTCTTGAAAGGTGAAAGGCTGAATCTTTAGCTCCAGTGAATGTTAAAACACAGAGTCAGAGCACTACTGCTGAGCATTGCTGATCAGATCTGAGACATTAAGGGGGCATGATGATCAAAGAAAACGGAATTGGCCTTGATGAGTAGTGCTCTTTGTTTGGGTACTTCCCAACTGAGATTTTTTTTCTTCTTCTTCTTTATTTGCAAAACTGTCTGGTCTAGACCACATCAGATAGCACAATCACAGCAAACAGCTTCTCAGTTCTCGCGATCAATAGTGGGGTTAAAAAGAAATAATCCTATCACAAGCTTTGTCATTGCACCATAAAACTTGTTTGCTTAGAGGTTTTTGGTCTTGTTTTCTTGAATAGAACGATGAAGTGAATGAAGTGAATATTGAACTGAATATGTTTCAAGTGTAGACTCCTGTTCTAGCCTGGAGGGCAGGAGAATAAAAGAAGAGTGAGAATGAGGTTAGCTGACTTTAAGGCGACTAGTGTATGAATGCTTTAAGGTAAAATATTCTCTCTATAAAAAAGGAGGAATTAAAGAGCACATGATTAGTGCTTTCCACTACAGTATAGTGCAGGGCTTCTTATCCTTAAAAGGGTTTTCTGAGGCCGGGATGCCCATGAGTAGAGGGTCGTACTTGGCGTGCTCGCTGCAGTAATGCATAAGGTCTGCAGAGGCTTTAGAAACCTACAGTAAAAGAGAGAAAATGCAGTAATGATAAGTGGAATAATAATAATGATAATAATAATAATAATAATAATAATAATAATAATAACAACAATAATAATAACCATAATGAAGTCTAATGTCTAATGCAAAAAATAAACAACTTATTTAAAACATATTTTCAATAAAGTTAAACTAGAGACGCTGAGTCATTACAAAGCATTGATTTTGTGTTTCTCCAACCATTGCTTTGTTTATTCGATGATTTAGGTCATCATCTTTTTGAAAGGCATACAGTTTTGGGGATAAAAATTAAAGTCTTCATTAAGTCTTCATCCATGACCCACCAGCATTATTTACAGTTACAAGTTGTTGTTGTTGTTGTCTTGTTTTGTCGATTTTTTTGCCGAACATGCTGATGCATTTACATTTTCACATTTCATACCCAATCTTAATCCTTTCTGCGTTAAGACCAAGTTTGAGTAAGTAAAACTCCCATCAACTGTTACTTTCATCATGACCTGCATGCATTTCCTCCAACAATGGAGATATATACATATATATATATATATATATATATATATATATATATATATATATATATATATATATATATATATATATATATACAGTGAGGGAAAAAAGTATTTGATCCCCTGCTGATTTTGTACGTTTGCCCACTGACAAAGAAATGATCAGTCTATAATTTTAATGGTAGTTGTATTTGAAGAGTGAGAGACAGAATAACAACAAAAAAATCCAGAAAAACGCATGTCAAAAATGTTATAAATTGATTTGCATTTTAATGAGGGAAAAAAGTATTTGACCCCCTCTCAGTCAGAAAGATTTCTGGCTCCCAGGTGTCTTTTATACAGGTAACGAGCTGAGATTAGGAGCACACTCTTAAAGGGAGTGCTCCTAATATCAGTTTGTTACCTGTATAAAAGACACCTGTCCACAGAAGTAATCAATCAATCAGATTCCAAACTCTCCACCATGGCCAAGACCAAAGAGCTCTCCAAGGATGTCAGGGACAAGACTGTAGACCTACACAAGTCTGGAATGGGCTACAAGACCATTGCCAAGCAGCTTGGTGAGAAGGGGACAACAGTTGGTGCGATTATTCGCAAATGGAAGAAGCACAAAAGAACTGTCAATCTCCCTCGGCCTGGGGCTCCATGCAAGATCTCACCTCGTGGAGTTGCATTGATCATGAGAACAGTGAGGAATCAGCCCAGAACTACACGGGAGGATCTTGTCAATGATCTCAAGGCAGCTGGGACCATAGTCACCAAGAAAACAATTGGTAACACACTACGCCGTGAAGGACTGAAATCCTGCAGCGCGCGCAAGGTCCGCTGCTCAAGAAAGCACATATACATGCCCGTCTAAAGTTTGCCAATGAACATCTGAATGATTCAGAGGACAACTGGGTGAAAGTGTTGGGGTCAGATGAGACCAAAATGGAGCTCTTTGGCATCAACTCAACTTGCCATGTTTGGAGGAGGAGGAATGCTGCCTATGACCCCTGGAACACCATCCCCACCGTCAAATATGGAGGTGGAAACATTATACTTTGGGTTTTTTTTTCTGCTAAGGGGACAGGACAACTTCACCGCATCAAAGGGACGATGGACGGGGCCATGTACCGTCAAATCTTGGGTGAAAACCTCCTTCCCTCAGACAGGGCATTGAAAATGGGTCGTGGATGGGTATTCCAGCATGACAATTACCCAAAACACTCGGCCAAGGCAACAAAGGAGTGGCTCAAGAAGAAGCACATTAAGGTCCTGGAGTGACCTAGCCAGTCTCCAGACCTTAATCCCATAGAAAATCTGTGGAGGGAGCTGAAGGTTCGAGTTGCCAAACGTCAGCCTGAAAACCTTAATGATTTGGAGAAGATCTGCAAAGAGGAGTGGGACAAAATCCCTCCTGAGATGTGTGCAAACCTGGTGGCCAACTACAAGAAACGTCTGACCTCTGTGATTGCCAACAAGGGTTTTTAAACCAAGTACTAAGTCATGTTTTGCAGAGGGGTCAAATACTTATTTCCCTCATTAAAATGCAAATCAATTTATAACATTTTTGATGTGCGTTTTTCTGGATTTTTTTGTTGTTATTCTGTCTCTCACTGTTCAAATAAATCTACCATTAAAATTATAGAATGATCATTTCTTTGTCAGTGGGCAAACGTACAAAATCAGCAGGGGATCAAATACTTTTTTCCCTCACTGTATATATATATAATATATATATATATATATATATATATATATATATATATATATATATATATATATATATATAAAATACCAGTGATTAGGATCTGTAGACATTTACCTTTATTCTCTCAATATTTGCCTCTATCCGTAGCTGCTGTACGATTCTTCTTGCCTGAGCAATGTTATTCGAGCTCTGCATCTTTGATGACATTTTTCTTGTTGCCGATCTTCACAGACCTGCAAATACAAATAAAAATTCACAGTTCAAATGTGATGCATGCATTTCGAAATCAAAACATCAGTAAAACACTGTTAGTTAAAACTAGGCTGACTGCTTCTTTGCACAAAACAGGAAATACGACATTCTCTCTAATGCCTGATACACACAAATGGTAGCATGCTCTTCACAGAGGCTGGGGCCCCCTGTTTCCCCAGCAGTGGGTGGGGGGCTGTGCAGTGCTGTCATAGTGTATGGGCCTCACGAGAGTCTCTCTATACAGTGTGTGTGTGTGTGTGTGTGTGTGTGTGTGTCTGTGTGTGTGTGTGAGAGAGAGAGAGAGAGAGAGAGGGTAAGAGAGACAAAGAAAAATCTGGACCAAGCTGGGTGGGTCTGAACACAGCTGTTGCCTTGTGATTTCTTGTAAACTTCAATCACATACAAACCTGCCAACTCACCTTACACACACACACACACACACACACACACACACACACACACACACACACACACACACGTGTGTTAAAGCTGTTACAAGTTGCTCGGATAACTCAGATAGAGCTTCAGCTGCACCACAAAAACCAGTAAACCGACAGCTTCCTGAAATATATCAGGTGCTACCAACTTTACGGGCACCTTGTTTGATGCAGACCTATCAAACTTTATAAAAAATTGTGAACACTCCACCTGTACTCGGGTACACACCAAACAACTGAACCTTGGGGGTTTTGGTCACGTAACCCTTGGGTCAGTATACATATTTTCGACGTTGAAGTTTTGTACGTGTTATGGATGCTCTCACTATCCAATCTGCACCTCGTGCATAGAAACGATGCAAATGTCCACACATGAATTTTGCGTTACACATGTAGAACAATGCACGTGCATGTTTCCCTTCAAATGGCATTTTATGGACTATTTAATCATCTCAATGAACAACAGAAATGGGTCTAATATGTCTCCATAAGTAGAAACGTCAGAAATTGTGATTGAACCTAAATGATGGGAATTTGCATTTTACTAATGGCTCTAAAACAGTCCAAAATGTGGAAGGACAAGCAGTAATATTGGAACAACTATATTGTCTCTTCTTTAATAATATATATTTTTTTAAAGTACCTGCGAGACCTGGGAGGAAAAAACAATAAGAAGCTGTGTATTGACCAAAGCACTGTTGTAGACTTTCAAACAATCTAGTTATGTAAACAGTCTAAGTGAAAGTTTAATGTGGATATGGAGAGCCAGAGAATGAGAAGGATCATACAATTCTTTCCTGCTGAACAAAAACGAGTACTACCCTCAGTATTATACTTACTATTATTTTATATACTATTATAGTGTTGCACTAGTACCAGATGTTCAGACAAGCCACCGAGTGCCCAACACACTGTTTATCCCACTTCCTGAGAAACCGGGTGCTCTTATCAGACATTCAGAAGAAGAGCACACAAAGCCCTCTTCTCTGACTATCTCTCCCTCTGTCTCTCTCTGTCTCTAGACTTGTATTTCTGCAAAGTGGAACGCCCTGAAACGAACAGAAAGCTCAGCGAGCAGGAGGGCAGAGATAAAACTGAATCGGGGGGGTTGGGGGCGCTCATAAATCATCCTGTCTGATTGATCTGACTCTGTACCAACCATCAAGAGGGGTTAAGAAGCCCCAAAGTAATCTACACACAAAACCACACAATATGGTGTGTTCTGAGTGTGCGGTGTGAAATGTACAGCGTACTACTGCAAAGTAAATGAGAAAAACAAATACAAAGGGAACACATTAAACTTCCTGCAAAAGGTTAAACAGCGTGACAGTTACACTGGAAGCACACAGCAGGAATTTAAACACAAGACGTCAGCGCAGGGGGCTTGATTTCCTGCAACCGTTCTTCTTCAACATTCAGTCCGGAGGTGGAAAATGACATGCAATGAAAGATTATGACAGCCATTAACTCTGATTAACTGGAGTGCAGGCAATGCCAGCAGTACACGACATCCTTGAGAGATGACATAAAAGCTGTTAGGGGAAAATAAGGGCTTATATTTGCCTGCCAAATATGAGCGGTAAATGTTTAGTGTATGGCATAACCAGCTGAGAGGACACTGAGCGTTGATTCAGTATCACCTGACTGGGCTGAACAGACTGACAAAGCCAGTGATGGTGCAACAGTCAGTGAAGTCTTTCGTGGTCATGAAAAGAAGCAAATGGGTGAATCTAACAATTCATCATAATGCATTTATATAGCTGGCACAGAGGTTGACAGTAGAGATCAGTAATGAATGCACTGTAAATAAAATACTGAATTTGATTTAATCCTGCAACCTCAGTAAGTTCATGTTACATTTTTTTGTGAAAGCTACTTGCAATCTGCAAAGAACTGTAGTCTGTAGCAATTGGTTATAGTGGAATTGGGATGAGAAATGTATGACCCATCATTTCAGTCAGAGGCTGAAGCACTGGAGCCCCTATTTAAGTGTCTACCGGTGATACCATGCAAACTTTACATATACAGAATTGTTACAAGCTCAACCCCCACCCTGGGAATTTAAGCACTAGCGTAATCACTCATTGGGTTCTCAAGCCGCTGAAATGTCCAACATGCTCATCAATAATCGAAAGCAACTTACAAGTGAGGTGGAAGCCAATATAAGCATAGATGTAAGCACTTGAAAGTTCTTGCTCATGAACACAGCGGCGGCTCGGTGGCAGTCCTGGGATTTGAACTCACAATCTTCAAGTCGCTGCCTAAAGAACTGCTTGCACTAATACAAAGGTGCTTATGATGAATAAAATCATTACACCAAACACTTATGCACATTTAGCCAAAAAATACATAAAAATAGTGAAAGAGTGAAATTGAAATCCAACTTTTTGACAACACATATATTCAGGAACTTGCAAGAGTCAACGTTCAGTTTTGCGGTCATTCTGATCGCCTCATGCAATCGTCGTCTGTTTGCAGATGCTGGTGTGAGAATGATAGCCACACATCTTAAAACAGCAATGGCAGACAGAAGGAAACCCACTCACACACTCGTTCACCCCTAAAGACCACTCCATGAGATCAATCCTTCTCCACTTCCTCTCTCTGCAGCCAATTGGATGCTCACATGTGACAACATGAGTAACCAGCAGGGCTCAGATAGCCACATCCGTTTCATTAACCCACTCACTCGCCCCTCTCCCTCACTCCCCACTCTCCCTCCCTACAGGAAGCTCCTTCCCTTTCTTCTCCCAGCCTGGACAGTATTAAATGATTAAAAGTTGTGCAAAAAAAAATACAGGGGGGAAACAGGATGAAGGGGGAGTTAGTAAGAGCAGGAAGCTTACCACACGAGAGCCAAGGCGTGAGCTGAGCACAAGCAGTTAGCTGAGCAAATACAGCACTCAGAGGATTTAGTCTTTCACATATGCAGTGCTTCATCCATTTGAATCAAACCCTGGTGTGTTTATTGTATTGATGCTGTTTGTCTAGACAGGTAAAAACACATACAAATGTTCTGAGATACTATGTGATGTGAGAAGGTCTCATTCCACTTCCAAGCGCGCCGTAGTGTGATTGCAATTGCAGTGAGAATGCAGTTTGGTCCTGAATAAACCTGCCGGAAGTGAACTAAATGGGTATTACGGGTTTTAGGCACCATTTTTAATGAATTACGAACCATTATCATATCTTCACATTTTCTGAAGGATATGCACTCACTTTTATACTAGAGAAACAAACAGAATCCAAATCATCTTTACATAAATGAAAGTGAAGAAATTTGCTTGGAGATCTGATCTTGCATATCCTGTTTCTCAAAAAACTTTATAAACTTTTCTACTTAAATTTATTATACACCATACATAAATAAAATAAGATAAAATAAGAAGTGTTTTTTTTTTTGTTTGTTTTTTTATTAGGATCAAGCAAAAACACTAGATTTTGTATTTCCCATGTTGAGCCACACCCTGAGATGTTTGCACGCATGTGTATCTTAGCACTTTGGACAGCCGGTCTGGCAGCGAATGCATGGTCCAGTGAAGTCACTTAAGCTCCTTCAGAGGTAGAGAGGCCCTGCTGAGTACGCTACAGTGGCTCAGGACTGTCCGCAATATCGTCATATTCTGTATCCTGCCAGCTATTTACCTACTGAGAACAAATACTTCAACTGTGTGATAACTGTACAACCCAATATCATGGTTTTAGTGCATCTCATTATAGCTTCTCATTTTCAAAGAAGATGTCAGTAAATGCAAATGCTATACAACACTGCTACAGTAACTGTAAGAAGTTGTTTAACACCTGCATTCAATCTTAGCTACATTGTAGAAATTCCGCTAAAGAAATCTTGCACCTTTTTTTTCACTCATGCCATCTGGACCAAAATAGCGTCTACATTTTTGTTTGCATTCACAGCTTTTTGCTGATGCCCTTATCAAGAGCCACTTACATAAGTGACAAAAGTGCTCATGTTAATAACACCATAATGATATAACTAAGTCCAAATCAAATTTCCTAAGCATGGTACACCAACAAACGGTCACACCCCTAATTAAGAGCTTTAGAGAGCCTGGAATCACACTTGTCAGGGTCAAATAAACCATGCTGCATGCTTCTTTTTTCATGCCTGCTCCTGACACAGAGTCTTTCGTGAACTGGGATGCCAAAGAGTTCTGATAAACTGGAAGACAGAGAAGCCAATCTTTCATCTCTTCCTGCAGGTAGTTCTTTGAAGGTGTTCAGACTGCAAGAACAGGACACACAGCAAGACAAGTAGAGATTTCTAGGGAATGAGTCAGACTAAAGATTTCTCCGTAGCTTACAAAAAAGCCGGAGGAAGAAAGGAACATACAAGACCACCTCAGGGCAGAAAGCAGGGCTGGGCTGAGCAGAGATCCACATGTAAAGGCAACCAAACATCATTAGGCCACCCTAACAGGCTTCAGTGCCCTACATCTGCCCATTTCTCTGACTCTGCATGGTTGGCCCTGAAGTTTCATTCCAGGAATAACATCTTAATGCAGGAAAAGCCACACAGGGACCACCATGCATGTAGACGCACCTGGAGAAGACCTTCAGCTGCAAACTCTTAAAAAGTCACTCATCACTATAGTAGATAGTAAGCACTGCTGCTTCGTCTGTTCATAATTCAGCACTATTGTGCAACAGTGTTTGTACAGACATACAGGAAGACTGCAAACCACACTACGCCATTCATGATGACACTGTGTGCATTCATAAGCAGTGCCAGGAAGCAACGGGTTTAATAAGACACGGAGTGCTTATGTATACAGCTGGCTTTCCACAGCTTGCTTGAGTAAGGGTTGGACATACAGAGGTCAGTGTGTTGCGTCTCACCTGAGGATCTCACAGCTTATCAGTGCACTCAGCACTCAGCTAAGCAACATAATGCACATTTTGCAAGCAGAGATATCCCATTAATATGTCAAAGGTGCAAACTACAGCTTGAATTTGAAGTTGCCATTTAACTATTCTGCTGTGTTCTTAGCACTCACACCAATCTCTTTAGATTTTATAGGAAAACAATTTTTGCTATAAAATATACTAAAACATGTACTCTAACTTCTCTAATATATTTTTCATTTCTTCAATTGAATTATGAACACTGGAGCAGTGTTGTTGCCTCTGAGCTCCAGGGTCTCCGGTTTGATCAAAAGCTTGGGTTCATGTCTCTGTGGTGTTTCACAAGTTCTCCCCATGTTCACTTGGGTTTCCGCCAAAGGTCCAAAAATCATACAGGTATGCAGACTGGCTACTCTGAATTGTCTCTAGGTGTGAATGAATGTGTGAATCTGTGTGTGCATGGTGTCCTGCGATGGACTGGCATCCCATCCAGGGTGAATCCTCCTGCTCGGCACCCAGTGTTCCCTCAACCCTGACCAGGATAAAGCAGTTACTGAAGATGAATGAATGAATAAATGAATTGTGAGCAATATAAACAATATTGGTGACAATTGAGCCAATATTTTTCATGTTTGAGGATCATCCTGACTGCAGCTGTACATGCGCAACTGGAAATGAAAAGTGTTACTCTCAGTGTAGTATGACCCCGAACATCATGTTTGTATAGTTCTACGGTCTGTGTGCACTTTAGTACTGTTCCACTGTTCAGCTTGACCTGAACAGAAAAGCCTACTAGATGGGAAACTGACGTGCAGGTGCTGGTTGCTCCTTTACTTGTTATTATACAACCCCAATTCCAAAAAAGTTGGGACGCTGTGTAAAATGTAAATAAAAACAGAATGCAATGATCTGCAAATCTCATAAACCCATATGTTATTCATGACATAGAAACAACATAGAAAACATAGAAACTGAGGAAATGTACCATTTCCTTTTGTTGCCCCCATCCCAATTGTTTTTGAGACGTGTTCAAAATTACCTTATATTTTCCTTAAAATGGTACATTTTCTCAGTTTAAACATTTGATATGTTTTCTATGTTCTACTGTGAATAACATGTAGGGTTTATGTGATTTGCAAATCATTGCATTCTGTTTTTATTTACATTTTACTCAGCGTCCCAACTTTTCTGGAATTGAGGTTGTATTTGCCTGTATGTCCTAGTCCTTTGCCTTCTCAGAACTGTTTTATTATCTCTGATTCACACTAACAAGTTGCTCAGCAGGAGTCTGACAAGGGCTGCAGGCTGGGTACTAAAACTGCACATTGTGCTATGAATACACAATAGCACTGTTCAAGATGAACGGTGCACAGGGAGGACAATGGGAACTGTGCTATCAGCATGGTGACACACTCCAGCATGTTAGGCAAGAGATAGAGCGGCACGAGACAGCAGAGCCAGTGACGGACAAGAACGGAATGAGCTAAGGGCACCCCTATGAGCGTTAATCACACACAGTCTGATCTTATCAGACAGACAGAGTGTACAGAGTTGAGGCCAAGGAGGCGAGAGGGAGGAGATGAGGTAGCCTCTATCACCCAGGAACAGGGAAAAGGGAGGGGGTGGATAGTGAAGAACCAGAGGAGAGGGGAAAAAAAGAGAAAATATTGTTATTGTGACTATTATATTGCTGTTACTGTCAAAATGACAATCATTATTTTACTACACATTTTGGAGTTGTTATCTAGTTAATGTTCACTAGGCCTATGTTGATAATCACTACACAATAAACTGAGATATTCACCATGCATGGAATTGGCACTCGATCTGAATAATGATTTTTATCAATGTAGTAACTTCTCTAAATACAATGGGATAATATCATAATCTGTGAGGAAAGGTTATTAAATTATTGTTATAATAATGTAAAAAGAATTATATTGGTACATGCATTGTAGTCTCTACAATTCAACACTATATTTACACTTACATTTATATTTGGCAGGCGCCCTTATCCAGAGTGACTTACATTTATCTAATTTATACAACTGAGCATTTGAGGGTTAAGGGCCTTGCTCAAGGGCCAAGCAGTGGCAGCCTGGAAGTGCTGGAATTTGAACTTCTGATCGGTAGTCCAACATCATAACCACTGAGCTACCACTGCCCACTACAACTAGCTTCTGCACTATAATGCTCCACCTCTTCAACCCTTCAGAATTTAACAAGCACTGAGCTGTAGATGATTATTTTACTATATATTTTGCATATCTATTGTGTAGACTACTACTAGGAAACCTGCACCAACTGACTAATTATCAAGGCCATCATGAGTTGAAGTTGGTATATGGAAAGCTGGAAAACTTCGAACTCAAAAGGCAGTGGGTTCCCAGAACTGGCATTGAAAACCTCTGCCCTGGTTAATGTCCTGCACTATAAAAGCCTTGCTGATACAATATATTCAAACACAATGTTGCTATTGTGAAGACTTTAAAGTACTGTCACTCCCCATGCTTGCCATTCAGAAGGACACTGCCTGTTTAGGTAGCATTTCTTTTGGGCAGAGTCTGTGCTCCTTTAATAATGTCTCAGCCCTTTCAAAATGCAGATTAATCTACCGAGGCCAAACTTTTCATATTGACACATTTCATATCTCGGAACAAATTCAGGTATTTTCCTGCATATGTACAGTCACAATGTAATGCTTTGACAAGAATGCATTCAACAAAGTTGTGCTTCTAAGGTCATCCTTAACTGAGCTGATGGACAAAAGAGCCAGAAACAGACAGAAAGCACTCCTCAAATTATCATGCAAATCTAAAACTGCCGAATGCCAACGTCATTACTAATTCATAAGATACGAATACATCATATGCTGCTTAGATAATCACTTGAAATAATAATGAAAAGAAAAGCAGCAGATCAGGTGCAGGAGGCTGCTTTATTTACTGAGTCACAGCCTGATCGTCTCTCTCACGCTACCGATTAGTGGGAGGCATAGACAGCATGGGAGACAGGGCAGACATAAATGCATGGCTTCATGTGTTACTATCTGGGAGGAGAGAAAAGACAAAGAGGTCACACACAGGGTGGTGCACCCTTCTTTCTCCCTGCACTGGGTCCTTGCTTGTGTGCAGAGACACCCTACTGCCCCAACAATAAACACCCCACCTCCACGTCAGCCCTCCCCAAAACCTGTGTCCTCGCTGCCCCCTGTATTACTGATTAGCATGAGTAAGCAGTGTAATGACAGCTGAAGTCTGTTTGATCTCCTCAGGGTCGGCGTTAAAAAGCCAGACATCAGAACTCTGTGCACATGTCTATGAAGGTTTTCAGTCGTGCAGGTTATTTTGAAGCTGAGTGGTTTTGTATGGACAAAAGCGATCGCTACTGATCTGCACATTCTTCCAAATGGTCTGTGCATAATATGTCCCCCCCCCCCCCCGCCATCCCCTCTTAGGCAGGTGATTGAGATCAGAGAGTTTAACTCTACGTTTGAAGTGCACTTGCTTTTCCTGCTGCCACGGCACATCTGCACAGCAGCAGAGGAGTCCAAGAATAAAGAGGGCAGTGCAGTGGCAGCAAATGATTGGAGGGCAATTATTGGGGTTGGGGGTGGGGGGGCTACTTTCAGGAAAAAACATGGCAGGACAGGAAGCCAAACAACATGAGAGTCAGAACAGCCCGTCTGTCTGTGGCCTGCTAAGGAACGACCAGATGAGACATCAATGAGACAACACGCCATCTGTTTCTATTAATACCTCCTGTCGGGCACACACAAAGAGAGAAAGAGAGAGAGATTGAGGTAGAAAGAGAGAGCCATGCAAACCTGTTGCACAAAGTCTATTTGCTTTGAAGCTGGAGGGTGATAAAAAAAAAAGATCTTGCATGCAAAGCTGATGATGGCCATTATGTGCTTCTGCAACAAGTTGGGGCTAAGTAGTGCACAAAATAACACCTCCAAGTTCAGGATTTTCAGTTTCACTTACACTGCTTGTTTAGTGCTTAAACCATATATATTCGATAAGACAAATTACCTGCAGGTATAACAGGTAGGGCTTGGCAAATATGACAAACAAGGCAAAAACATATCACAATATGCTTTCTTTGACATAAATTGCAGAATACATATTGTGTAAGGTTAAAATATCTCCAAGCCTCATGATATTGCCATATTCACACAACCACCCCTCCTTTAATGGAAAAGTTGGGAACATGATAATTTTGCAAAGATTGGCTTCAATCGCTCTGATTTTTCCGATGGGCACATAACATTAGCTCCACACGTGATCATCTCTAAAGGCAGTCTAAAAAAAAACACCCTCTCTGC
This sequence comes from Ictalurus punctatus, assembly GCF_001660625.3. Taxonomy (NCBI): domain Eukaryota; kingdom Metazoa; phylum Chordata; class Actinopteri; order Siluriformes; family Ictaluridae; genus Ictalurus; species Ictalurus punctatus. The sequence continues at coordinate 16,559,982 of NC_030426.2, read as the reverse complement.
TCTTCTCTTTAATCCAGACTGACATCCCCTCTGCTGACAGACCAAAGAGAGCCGTTCTTAAATCAACCCTCTTCCTAAGAGCCGCCAAGTCTTTGTTCACTTTCCTGTCTTGTTAGTTATTGCTGTGTCCTTGTAAAGATGAAAAAGATGAAAGCACTGAGTCACACAGTGGCGGTTAAAAACTGCGTGTCTTCATTGTGAACGAACGGCTTGGAGCCTTTGTGTTGAGCAGGTATGGGACAAAATGTGCACAAAGGTAGTCTTTGTTCAGCTGTTTGCGAGGTGCTTTATCATAACACGAAGGCAGATAGGGGCTCTGTGTGTGCCGAGGGGTTGATGAAGCTCCCGACTTTAGCTGCATGCTGAGACGAATATTTCTCCCAGGTGGAGAACCAAATCTGAGTGTTTCACAGCACACAGGTCGACATTCAATCACACCAAGTGCCTACCAAATTTCATATTAATAACCTTTAAACTAATTCTGCACTTCTATCATCCTAAATCTTGGAAGTTATTGTAATACAGCCCCCATTTGCATAACCATTTTCAACATTTGAAATTTCCTCTATGTGCTGTATTTGAGTTGTGTTTGTTGGCTGCCATGTTGTCCATCCCTATAGGACCACATGGAGCATGATGCTGCTAACACCAGTAGTTGAACGAGAGCAGCCATACAAAATGCACTATGCATATCTACCTATCTATCTATCGCTCTCTCTCTCTCTCTCTCTCTCTCTATATATATATATATATATATATATATATATATATATATATACACACACACACACACACACACACACACACACATTATCTATACATTATCAAAGTGGCAATCTTTAGCACTTAGAAATAATAGCTATGCTATAGCCAAATCATGCACAACAGCAGGAAAACAGCATGTGGTATAACAAAGAGTTTTCATTAAAATGCTTGGCAGTTAGTGGCTGTTATGTGATAGGGAAGAGCTTGCTAATGTGTGGGAATTGACAAATGACCAAAACTTTAACCAGTTTCATACCTTGGTGGACAAACACCAATATTTCACATCACAAAAGATTTAGCTTAAAGCTAATTTGATACTCTTTATGCAATAGAACAAAAATTGGACTTAGGAGGAGCTTAGACAAGTATATGATAATATCATTGTTGTGACACGTTTGGTCTTGATATGCTTTTCCACAGGCACCATCTGTACAATTTTGACCAAATAGTAGACAAAAACAACTAATAGTCTCACATGGTAACAAGTAGCTCATAAGAACTTATATAAATCTAATTTCCTCACTGCCAGAGAGAACTGGCGAAGAGGAGACATTGCGTTACTGACTGCTACTCTTTATGCAATGGAACAAAAATGGAACTTAAAATGCTAGCACTTGGGATTCACTACATGATGTTCTGCATGTTTCCTGAATGTTTCCTTTGACCTTGGCTACAAATATTCAGTTATGTGCATTACTAATGTCTACTCTAATCCTCATCAACATGCATGTCAATGGCACTAAAAAAAACGCCCAATGGGGTTGTGCCAAGCTGAATCCGTTGAGCTAAACAATGTAAATGTAAGAGCCTCCCAACAAGTGCATGGTGCTTCTCGTAAACCACATGACCTACAGGCACCGAAAGTATCTGCACACAGAGGCATTCCTACAGCTGGTTTATCCTGCTGGTTTATCCCAACAGAATGTTCTCACTGGTTGTGAAAAAGCACTTCACTGCCATCAAAATGGAAAGTATTTACTCCCACTAAACACCTATCTGCTTCATTCCTCAGCTGGTTCTGCAACATCAGACAAGCAGTGATGTAACTATGAAGTTAGCAGTGTATATGGCAGGAAAAATGTTGTCATGGGTGTGACACTGTATTGAACAAAACCACAGTAGGATGGTGAAGGAGCTTGGACGTTGGAGTATATGATGATGTCTTTATTGTGACACATTTGGTCTTGATATTCTTATCTGCAGGTGTCATCTCTACTTATAGTACTGTTTGGCCCAATCATGGACAAAAACAAACAGTAGTCTCATACTGTAACAAGTAGCTGATAAAACATTGACAGAAACCTAATTTCCTCTCTGTCAGAATGAACTTGACAAGAGGAGACTGCGTTACTGACTGACGCTGTTGTTGAAAAGTGCATGTGCAGGAGTGACTAGGTTGTATGCGCATATTGAGGCGTGGATGACCTTAAGGGTTTTTTTCTTGCATAAATATTGCACAGTATTGACACTATAAGCAAGTCTTTTTTGCACAGTATTGACACTACAAGTGCTAGTGTCTCCATTTCATAACTCAAGTAACTTCTTATTATTTTATTGTTTGTATGCATTTTTTGAAGCACAGCTGACTCAAGTAGGGATGCAACTGGGGCTTGGTAGTAAAATTAAGCTACTAGTTTGCTTACATTTTGGGAAATAGAACCCACAAAATGAAAAGAAATATCACTTACAAGCAAAAAGAATAAATGTGTGAGCAGGATTAAAAAGCATAACTGAAATTATGAATTTGAGTTATATACAGTGTCCTCCACTAATATTGGCACCCTTGGTAAATATTATGACCCACTGTTATGAATGACTAAGGGAATTTGGCCTGTGTGTTACCTCATATTTATACCTCTGTGAAACAGGAAGTCATGGTTGAACAATTTCCTGTTCCTAGTCACCCAGGTGTACTAAAAAAAATTATATACATCAATGTTCAAATATATTTTTCTAATATGAATTCATAGATGTGCCAATAATTATAGAACACATATTTAACAAAGATATATTTTTTTGATAAACCTGTGTTGTGTTTGCAATTGTTTGATATCCATGAGAGCAGAGTATTTTTGTGAATGTTTTTTTTTTTTTTTTAAAAAGATTTAAAAAAAAAATTCCTTTGCTCATATTTACCAAGGGTGCCAATATTAATGGAGGGCACAGTAACTGACAAACTGTCAGGAGACAGAAAGACAGTGCTGGCATTTCTATCTCTGTTTGTTGCTCCAATGTTTTCCAGAATTTCCAAGTAGGGTTGATATTTAAATTTAAAAAAAGACTCAAGGTTACTAGGAGTCTCTGACACTTGCCCGACTGAAGATGTTTCATATTTTCTGGACTGTGTGAAGTGAATAGAAATGAATCAGTGCTGCTGTCAGCGTAGAGAACAGGTCATCTACATTCCTATTACTCACTCCAACACACTAAGTTTACCTCTGCAAGCTGTAGCTTAGCTATTAAATTAGCTTGTTTAATACTACATACTTACAGCATTTCTCTCACAACTGGGTATGATATTAACTTCCAGCTTGCTTGCTGGACCCCATTCACAAGAGTCTGAGAATATAGGATGTGTTCTGCTAGTCTATATTGGTATTGTTTGTTTCAATTGTCCTAACTGACCATACCTAATGCTGCAGCTAGCTAGCTAAATATGACCTACTACTTTATATGGGTACAGCCATGATTATTATCTGGTATGGATAATGCATTTGTTCTCTGAAGAAATTTGTCACCTGAATGTAGGGGCCATCAGGAAGTTTGAGAATTTTACAGGTAGGCCTCTCAATTTTCCTCTGTGTGGGTTGGCATTTTTCTTTTCTCTTTCTCTCTCTCTCTCACACACACATGCTTTTTAGAAAACACACACACACACACACACACACACACACACACACACACACACACACACACACACACACACACAGTTTAGCAGACACTGTACATGTTATTGGTTCAGTCTGCTGAGTTTTGATTATCAGGTTCATGTGTTTGTGCACACGTGTGGACAAGGAGGAAGAGTATGCACAAGAAAAAAAATGACGGATGAACAAAGTGTTCAAAAATAAACAAACTTTTCCATTCCAAATCTGCTGTTAGTGATTGTGATGATGTGGTAAGCAGTGTTGAGAATGCAGCTACACAATGACTTAGCCTAGCTAAATAAGGCTAAAGAATCATAAGCATTCTTTCATATCAGAATCCTTCATTTTAGATGTTTGTGTTGTACTATAATCCTACATACTTCTTTGTCTCTCAGAACATTCACTAAGCTACTTAAAGGTAAATGGATGGAAGGAGATGACTAGCTAGAGAAATTGGTCCTAGTGTGATGGCCCTTTGATACTACAGTTAACAACCAAGCTCAATATTACTGTAGCTAGCCAGGTTATACTTACTTCTGAATTTTTCTGTTTACTGCAATGCTGATGATTCTTGACTTCTGAAACGAAAGGACCCGTGCTACTTGACAAAGTCTAATTTTGCATTGCTTACCAAAGAATTAAGTCGATGATCTATGAGATACATTATTGAAATACTATATATTAAATGTATATTAAAATGAGCTGAACAGATTTGTTTCACCTTTAGCATATTGCTTATTTGATTAATGTTTACATGAGAGCATACATAAAACAGGTGAATGATGGAGGAGGAAGCCATGGCACTGTCATATGAAACGAAGAAACTGTGCAGTGACATTAGAAGTTAAACCTATTGTATAATGCACATTACTCAGCAATGTCATTTACGACAAATGTAGGTGACCACTTAAAATACATTCCTGTGATGATATTTGTTTCCAGTCTGGCCCTGCCCAAATGATCTTCTTTAATCATCTTTGCTCATAATTAAAGGACTTTCATTATTTAGTGATTTTTTGATAAATCACTTGCAGAAATGAACAAGTCATGCTATGCTTCCTGCATTGTATTAATCTTGAATCTTTGCTGCAAGGTTTCTTTATATTTGTTTACAAAAGCCATAAATGAAAATGTGTCTTGCAATAAGGAAGGTGTGTGTTCTGGACCTTCCAGTTACAGTTACGCAGGAAAAAGCAGAAGGTGTCCATCGCAAATTGCGCAGTTTTTACTTTCTTTTAGGCCTAAGCTTCCAGTGACGTCTACCTTAGGTTGTTTCTTGAAGAGTATAGTGTAAATGCAGATATCGGCTATGGTCACTTTTAAAAGAAGATGTAAGCGGGTCGTCAAAAAAATCGGAACAGTCAACAAATCGGCATCAAGACCTGCGGTGTAAATGCAGCCTGCATGCACAAGCAAATCTGGTCATGTAACCTTGCCAAGAGAACACCAAGAAGTAAGCACATTCAAAAGTAAGATATTTATGTACATAAATATCTTACTGTATGTATTTATGTACAACAGAAGAGTTGAGCATAGACCCAAGTATGCATATTAAATGTGATTCTGTTCTTAATTTTCACTGCATAATTTTACCATAATATCATAAAATAAGACATTTGCATAGAACTTCCTCATACATTTGTAACTTTTTAGAAAGTCTCACGCTAAACATGACAATATGCACTGACATGGCGAAAACAGATTTGTGAAGTAAAAGACGATGTAGAAAGTAAATTTCTTGTGGCCAAAAATGGCATCTGATCCCCTGGTGGACTAGTGGCTAGCATGCGACGCTCTCACCGCCTCGGTCCGGGTTTGATTCCCGCTCAGAGAACCTACCCCAGCCACTGGAGGGTTGCACGAGCCAGGGCACTCTCAGTGCCAGTTCCAAGACTGGAAATGGGGAGGGTTGTGTCAGGAAGGGCATCCGACGGAAATTTTTTTTATAGATTTCACTCCTTATACAACAGCATATGACAACATATAACAACTCCTTATGACTACAACAGCAGGGGTCATAAATTTACCAGGACCCAAGAACATTTTGACTAGGGTTGCCAAGCTGAGACACAGAGCTAGTGTGTTGTGGCCGTAGCCAAAAGAGATGGATAATCTCAATGTGCAAATACTATATATTGCATGTCTGATTCCATGTTCATGACAATAACTGAAGTTAGAACCAACCGTCATGTTTATAGTGTGTAGTATTTTCTCAGGTCCTAAATAATAGTATAAAGTATTGGAGGGTTTTTTTTTCTGTTTGAATCTGTATTTTCAATCATAGCAAATAAGTTAGCCAACAATTTGCTTATTATTTGTCAAGTGTGTAAAAACACTTATTATGCCCAGGGAATAATGGTTCATTTTCCTTTATCTGCAATAATGCATTCAGTAACTAGCTCACAAACCTGGCATATGTTATTATATTTACCTAATTTTCACCCAAAGATACTTACAATTAACAGTAGATACAACAGAGCATACTAATGGTCTTGTTCAAGGGCCCAACAGAGAAATTTTAGTGATGCTGGGATTTGAACTCATTGGCCTTTCCATCCATAGTGCCATAACCACTGAGCCATTATTTGCAACGTACAAATGGGACTGACACATCGGACTTTTCACTTAATGAACTGTCCATCAATCTCCAGAATAAGACAGAAAAAAGGATATTAAATTATTAAAAGTATTAAGGTTGTGTGACTGCTCTCCCCACTTACCCACATGAAGTTACACGATCATTACAGCCCAAGAGGTACATCTTACATTAAAGTTGTACAGTAGCAGAAGGTAAGGGCTAGACAGGAAATGACCGGTGCAAATATCAATTCTCTTTCAACTGCACTTTCGTAATGAACAAGGATTATATACCCTATCTCACAGAGGTATCACAACCTGGTAGTACCTACTCAGCGAGGCATGGGGTCCCTTTCCAGAACCTTCAAACTGACCGTCACTCAGTGGTGGAATGATCTTCCAGCCTCAATCCGGACCACAGAATCTGTCACTTCAAAAAAAACGGCTAGAGACCCTCCTCTTCCATGAACACTTAACTAATTCCACACACACACACACACACACACACACACACACACACACACACACACACACCCATTATTTAAGAAAAATAACTTACACTGGATCTTACACCTCTACTCTGTGCACTTTGATTCTCTAAAACTCAATAAAAATCTTGCATAGTAGCACAAATTGCATTGTTCTCTGCTTGATATATTGCTTTGCTTGTATTTCCTCATTTGTAAGTCACTAAGGATAAAAGCCTCTGCTAAATGAATAAATGTAAATGTAAATATACGCCAATATTTTTTGAGGAAAGGGCACACACACACACACACACACACACACACAGATAGTTACGATTAAGAGGCATTCCAGTTTCTAAAAATAAAGGCAGAGGTCGTCAATGTGTCTGTGTTACACAGGGAGTAACAGGAAGCATGTGCAGCTCAGCTTTGAACCTTCAACAAAAAAACGAGAAAAGGAGGAAGAGACAGGGGCTATATCCCCCTCTTTCCCCAAATCTCTGGGCTAGGATATTCTTATTACTGCATGAATGAATGCGTTTAGGACGTGCCACTGTGTCCAAGTCTAGACAAGCAGACTAGACTTAGCTCATTTCAGAGGAATCTGGCAGACCCACTGTAGCACTAGACCGTGCCTTTCTCCCCACACCCTACAGCCGAAACTCAAACACAGCACTTATTTCTGACAAGGTGTATTTTTTTTTTAATCTTTCCTTGAAAACCTCACGGTGTCTTCAACTTCTTTAAATAAAGTTTCTCGGGTGCTCAGAGCTGTAAAAAAAAAAAAAAAAGACACCCACATTAGTATGAAAACCTTTCTTGTGTTTAGTATCTCTTTGCAAATGGGAAAATCTCTCTGCAAACACTCGCAATGGAAGAATAAATGCTGTATTTTTCCATTAGGGAAGTGTGCTTATGCATGCGTGAAATGCAACATAACCACAAGTACGCTGGCATTGCAGCGTGGCAGAGATAGTGCGTAATCAGGCTCTGGGTGTGCACCGAGGAAAAAGCATGACGCAAGCACTTGCAAGGACATGGGAGCGGAGCAGTCACCTTTCCCCCTAATCCTCATTCAGCATTCCTCTCAATACAGTCTACAAGATCGGCATACGGCCATTACACTAAAGGCCACTAGATGATTAGATGAACAAGGGAAAGGAAAATAATGCTTTAAGAAAGCGCAGGGAATGAAGCATGATCATTATTTTGTAACACCCCCCCACTACACTACTACATGAAGGTGTCATGTTCACATGTTCTGAGACAGTAGAGTGCATGTGTGGTCAATGATTGACCGTATAAAAAATATATATATTTAAGGGAGCCAATAAATAAAATCACAGTGCTTTAGAGCTCTTTCAATGCAATGCACTGCACAGGCTGACGTGTTTCATTTGCTAACTTCATTTTCCCTACATTTTCCCAGACTTTACTGATGCAGAGATGGCTGGATCGATCGCCTGATACACGACGTTTTGCATTAGTGTAACCATATTAGAGATACTGATCCCAGTGTGCTCATTACTATCCACCACACTATATGATCTTGTGATATTCTAATGTTAAGCACAATTAGCATCCGGGTCAGACGACTGTCGATGGAGGAGGCAAGCTTCCAAGAACCGTGTCAGTAATGATCCTGATAAGACTTATCCTACTTGCTTATCATTTGTTCTTCTACAGGTTCCTGTAAATACCACTTTATTTGAAGCGGTTCTGGAAACTGACAAACAGCTCGGCCAAATGAATGTGCAGTGCGTCGGCACGATATTTACAATCTCAGCATGTTTGTGGCTCTTTTGAGCTGATCGAGTCCAAGAGGTAAAAGAGATAAAAGGTAAAACCGATTATTTTTAGAAACTGGCACATGGCAAATGCACATTTCAGCACATAAAGTTTCTAGCTAAGTGGTTCTTAAAGTCAGACATGCAAATGCTGCAGACTCCTCATGAATGTCACAACAACACACACACATACTTGACTGAGACACACAGCATTTTACTTGCAAATGAGTGTAAAGATAAGAGGCATTCTAGGGAATCCTCGCACCATAAAAAGCACCTCGATGCTCATAAGGATCCAGAAATAAAAGAGAAGTAGAGACTAGGGGATGATGCACAGCTACAAACATGCAGGATGAAAGTGATGACACATCCCACAGGCATGACCGTGGAACACAAGCAGGTGATCCAGTCTCGACATAACGTGTCCTGGTTGATGCTCTTTTAATCACATCATCGTGCTGATCCTATTCAAATAATCTCAAATGGAATTCACATAAGATCTGGAAATGACCTGGATGCAAGCATCCCTTATGAGCAGGAGGAAAATGCTATATAATTATTAAAAGGACTGTATCTGATGACTAAATACTGCAAAACAGTGTTTCTGCTTGTTCAAGGTGTATATGTTTGTGGTTAGGGCTCTTCGTGATTATTTGTGCTGTTTTGATGATGTCACGATAATCAGCAGAACAGAAGTCAACCACACAATGATTCAAGTTTAGCTGGCTGTTTGGAAATTAGATTACTAAGACCTAAATGAAGAAATGTAGCCTGGTCGAAGTTTGGCTAAACTCGTGTCATTCTGAATCTGGTTTAATTATGCGATGTAACTGAGCAGAATCGGACTACTCCGAATTTAATGGCTGTAACTAACTATATTAGCTGTGAGCTTAGCAAACTATCTTAATTGCTCAACACCGAAGACGGTCACCCGTTAAAAACGAGGGTAGTCTTCCATGGCTAGTCGGCTAATGTTAGTTAACCAGGCAGGAACAGTCAGTCCATACAGGATTTCTCAGAGTTTGATGCTTGATTTTGCTGCAGCGTTTTTCAAAATTCGAGAGGCAGTTTGAAGAGGTTTTTTTTTTTTTTTTAGCTTTTTTTGCGGAAAACTACTTGAATTGGCAAAATTGCAATTGCACAAAATTGTTTTGCACGATCTTTCGCAGTGATATTTGTTGCTAAATGAGACCTTTTTGACGCATGTGAGTCGTAGGGGGCTTTGGCTGAATGCACGTTGTCAGATGATGCGTCTTCCTCTGCCCCATAAGAGTACAGCATTCAGCTGGAGATTGGTTAATATATTAAACCACACTGGCATGTCTCTGCAACTTTACTGAAGAATTGAAAGGCCTTTGAGGCTGGTATTCACAGAAAAGGTTTGTACTTAGACAAACCTACCTTGTTACCCTTTTAGCCTTGTAGCTGCAGTGTAAAACTACATCAGACGACAACCGTCTTGGCTGATCAACTACATCTGGGGTAAGGGGGAAATTGTGTAAACTGTTGGCTTCTTTGTGCTCTGTGCTTGAATTGGATTTTGCCTTACTAGCAAGTCATGTCTGATAAAAGCTCTTGCCAAATTTAGATGTTAATGCATCCCTAGTGAGAAATGCCTGACTTGTATTCGTAACACAGTCCCCTTTCACCCAGTATGAGAGAACTGGATCCATGTCTATTGCTACATGTCAAAGCAATATTTGAACGAGAAAATCCAGTCTGGAAGGAAGGAAGGAAGGCACTGACAGCCCATGGATCCACGGTCACGAATCATGCATGTGTCATGTGGCCTACATTTTGCAGAAAGGGAGATTTGCGTTCCGGAAGAGTCCATGCATTCACAAAGAGATCAATGACGTTAACAATACAGCACCTAGTCACACAAACTCCACTGGGGCTTTTTAGACAGAAGGGATGAACTGAAAAACAGAGATGGTTTAGACACAACTTTACACAAACAGAGATAAGAGGCACATCAACAACTTCTGTCACTAAAGGGCAATAAGATGAGTCACATTACTGAACGCAGGCTAACGTAGGGGGAAAGTCCCAGAAGCAGGTGAAAATGGGGGCTATTGTTTTAAAACAGAGAGACAGAGAGAGCGAGTAAGAGCAGGAATGAGAGTGATCTAATCATGCCATCATTGGGAGCATTCTGGTCACTCCAGAAGGGAGGGTGGGGGTGTGAAATCACCACAGCTCCCGAATCTTTCCATAAAAGGCATGCTGTAGTACTCTATTGTGTGTGTGTGTGTGTGTGTGTTTGTGTGTGTGTGTGAAAGAGAGAGACAGTGGGCATCTATGGTGAAACAAAGATGAGTACAATTGCATGAATGACTAAACTCTACCCATGTTGGCAAGATTCCTGCAGAGCAATGACAAAAAAGAACTAAGGGAGAGCAAGATGACATGCAGAAGAGCGCATGCGCGCGCACATGTGCGTGTGTGTGTGTGTGTGTGTGTGGCTAAGCTGACCTCAGTAGAAAGGGAGGTGGTGGTAAGTAAAGAGGAAGTAGATCTGGATTCTCTGAAATCTTTTGGGGCTGATCAGAAGCCACCTGAATCTTGCACATTCTTTGGGGCTTACACACTCTCACATGCATGACATTTAATTCATCGAATATTATAAATAAATATAAACAAATAAAGCTAATGCTGTACTTATATGTTCAATTCCTCCTAGGACAAATCAAAGAAGAATAAAGAGAGTGTAAGAGTAAAAAAAGAGAGCTGAAGGGGCACTGATGTTTCAAGCTATTGTTGTTTTTGCTATTATTGTTCTTCCCAAGATGTATTAGTGAATTTCCACTGCAGAAACCTTTGAACAAATCTAGGAACTATTGCAAAAATTCAGGAACATGTCCACTACAGAAACTAGGGTTAATTTTGGCTATTGAGCCATAGTTCCAGGAACCTTTTAAGTTCCTGTTGGACAGGACTGAAAATTGTTGACTGGCTGAAAAAAGAGAGAAAAAGTGAAAAAGACAGACAGAGAGAGAGCAAGAGATAGACAGAGTGTGCAAAATAAAATATGCAAGAGACAGTGTGAATGTGCAAGAGAAGGACAGTTTACAATACACTGACTGTTCAAGAGAAAGACAGAATGTGCACAAGAAAGAAACAGCGTGGAAGTGTGAGAGTGCATGAGAGAGTGTCTCTCAAGAAAAAATGAAAACATGAGATGGAACTGAGCGTGTGCAAGAGTAAAAAAAGAGTACAACACACAGCAAAGAGAAAGAGAAAGAAAGAGAGAGAGAGATGTTGCTGTGGGGCAGTTCTCAGTTAATCTTTAATCGGTAATGGGAAGCTGGAGCTGAGCATCAGGCCTGTTCAGTTCCTCCTGCTCTTCTGGGAAATGGCAGATCAGAGTTTCACACTAACTGAAAATTAAACGCTTCCCTGAACAGGTGGGGCCTAAGGTATCTGCAGTCACAGCCTTGAAAAAGAGGGGCCAGCCAGGGGGCAGCTGATGTGTGACAGGACAAAATCTGGCTGAAACAAACCCAGGAAACACAAGGGGAATTGCACAGATCATTTTTCTTTAAAAGAGAAATAGATACAGAAATAGAGTTTGGTTTGTTTCTGCACACTCTTACACACTGTGTAATAGGAGACCTCTTCACATTTAACTGGTATTTATTTTGTTGACACATTAAAAATGTTACACATAAATAAAACCATATCATTAGTACTGTGGTTATCAGATACTACTTGCAGTATATATTTCTGCTTTGTTTTTGGTTTTTCAATACAGATACAGATCTTCCTTTCTGTGTAACACAGCTGACTATTAATGAAATGGCTGACTGGCATGATTAAGTGCCTATTTGCATGCATGTGATGCAAGCAAAAGGTCAAGGTTCACATTGTGCGTCAAACGTGTGAAAAGAGCTGTCTAAATAAAGCTTATTGTAGTGATGTGTGTTGTGTGGCAGTGCTGCGCTGCCATGTGGAGGCCGTGTGCTTGACCTGTTTCTGGAATGCACGGAGTAGGCAGCCTCTGTAGGGGGGCTCTCAGGGGGGGCTGTGGGAGTTAGCAACTGATAAAGCCTTCAGTCAGACAGCAGAGAGATGGAGAGAGCGTAGGAAGATCCCTCCTCTCAGTATTAAGGTCACATAGGAAACCTGAGTAAAGGATAAACGTTTCCTGTTGTTTTCACAGCACTGATCATCTCCAAAGCCCTGATCAATGAGCACGAATGCTAGTTCAGGGAATGGGGAAAACAAACCAATAAACAACCCACACATGCACAGAACACTGGGTTATCACTCATATATGAAAATATGAACAGATTTTATGTGTTTATTGAACCAGTGCAGTGTCGTGAGCTCTCGGGTAACGGCTGTGGTGATCACGCAGCCTGCAGGCGCACGGAGGAGCCATAAAAAATAGGAGGCCACGCGGCGGAAATGCCACACCAACAGAGCCGCAATTTATGATGGATAGAGTACCTGCTGACAATCACGTTCTCACATGGCACGGACACAGCACGATGCACACTGAGTGGGAAAAATGCAAACATATATGAATAAAGTACGTATGCAGATTTAGCCTATAATACCGAATAATATAGTCATGACAACTACACACAGAGAAAGCCGATGTAAGACCAAAGACCAAATAAAACGAGTGCTTCTCTGCAACAAAGTGGTCTGTAGTGATGTTATACTACACTAAGACAGTACTGGATGTTATGTACGCTCTAACAGAAATGAAGACATGCGTATGTGTAAATCTGTGTACAATTATCAGAGGCCTTTTAGGCCATAATTCAAATTTCTCATGCACACAGACACAAATACAAACATGCACACAGGCATGCTCATAATTTCACACACACATTAAAATAGTCCTACACATTATTAAACCTCCTACACACGCCAAGCCTTTTACACATACCATCCTCTCGCACATACAATCAAACTCTAACACACACTGTCAGACTCTCTTACACACCATAAAACCTAACAATCATAGTGTTATTTAGGTTTAATACTGTGTGTATAAGATGTTTAATGTGTGTCAGGGTATAATAGCATGTGTGTGCAAGAAACAGACAGATTATGGCCTAAAGGCCTTCTCATATACAATACCATGCTCACACTAATCTGGCTATGCATGTCTAACTTACATAAACATGTAGTTGTTCATTCCACTCTGAGAAGTTTGTAGGACCATGAACAAAACAATGTCTCTCTCTCTCTCTCTCTCTCACACACACACACACACACACACACACACACACACACACACACACACACACACACCAGGCTGTCTCAGATGTTGGATGCTGGGAAGGGGGGGACCTTACCCTGACTATGCATCAGCTAAAATTACAGCACATAGATAATTTGTGACATGAAGGCCGAGAGCTACTGAGAATTAAATGTTTTTGAAGCAAATTATTTTCAGTCTTTGTAGATCAAGCATTAATAATTTGACGACAAACAAACCAACAAAGAGCGCATTCGTTTTGCTTGAGACATGGAGTGGCTGGCATGCAGCAAGAGAGGCAATAGAGGTGTGTATATCCTAAATGTTTTTCCTGATGACAGAGACAACTATAAACTGTTATTATTATTATTATTATTATTATTATTGTTAAATAATAGAAAATGAGTTGCTTGGAGGAAGGAACAATTATTTTGTTACACTGTTAGCTGCTCTACTCTATGTGAAGTATATTTTATTTGGGTTCTATCACTAATCTCTAATGTCTTTTTAGGGCTTAAACTCAAGATTATTAAATGATAATTCTATTAAATGATAATTATAGAAATAGTAGAAGGAATATTTGACTAGGGTTCTCAGACCTAGTCTCGTACATAGTCACTATCACACTCATATCTATATAATGCACATATCTTTGCCTTTCGCCTTTTTTATTAGGTAATATTTTTTTTATTTATTCAAAAATAATCTGTGCTGAAACAGGATTGGGCCCTTACTTCCAGTGAAGATAAATCTTAATGCTTGAAAACACCTTAAAGACATTCTACCCAATTGTGTGCTTCCAAGTTGTGGCAACAGTTTCGGGAAGGCGCAAATATGGGTGCGATGGTCAGATGTCCACATACTTTTGGCCATGTAGTCTACTTGATGTCATCATGTGTATTTTCTTGCTGTTTACTCAGTCGCTCCTGACATCTAAAACAAATCCCAAAACTTTACCATACATTTGAACTGTAAGTAATAATCCTTATATGAGGATTTAAGAATGCACATGAATTGTGTGGTCCCCATGTCTATCAAAAACCAAGACAGTAAAGCACATCTTTCCCTGAGCTGTTGTGTTGAATGGAGCATCTGGGCTTAGGTGCCTTGCCAGAGAGGGCACATTGGCTGAGGTCACAGAAAGGTTATTTTGAGCTAGCGCCCTCCGGTGGGATTTCAGGCTCCTGTCTGCAAAGCTAGGGATTGAGGCAAAAACCTGCTGTTCTAGTTTCTAGTGGAAAAGCCTAACGCACAAAGCCACCATCAGCCAAAGTGCAAATTAGATACAGCAGCAAATGTCAACAATCATGGCTGAGTAATGCCGCAAAGAACATTTTCATTGGGGGGATGACACCGACTCCATATCCAGTATCGTTACCATGCTGATATCAGCAGACAATCAGATGTTGGATCAACTAGTGGAGTAAAAAAGATCAAATCCAATCTGATTCTGTAACAAATCTAGCCTGAACATATCACAGAACTGCTTGTAGTGCAAGATGATATAAACAGACATAAAATCTACACTAAGGCGCTACACTAACGTCATCCCATGGCGATAAAAGTAATCTGCAGGACAATGTTTAATCTGTCTTGGGTGCTTTTTGTGATGAATATGTAAGGTAATAAAATGTTACAGTAGATAGAAGTGGGTAATGGATTGGACCACTATAGTTCTTTAAAAGCATCAATGTCTGCTGAGTACTACTGAGAAATAAACGTAAACAAAAGAAATGTAATATTTGGGATGGTTGACATCAACGGTTCATGATGAATGTGAAAAATGTTATTATGGAGCCCAGCAGAAGGTACTAAAGTTACCATAACAACAATGAAATATACTAAATTTGCACACATTTGCACTGTGATACTTATGATATTTTAGCTGTTTGTAAGAAAACGGTTATTTGATTAAATATATCAGCAGCTTTGTGTAAGTCAGGTTGATGAGTGTGTTTTATTTTACATGGCTGTAGAGTGTTTTAGCAGATTGTGTAGAAGAAGAAGAAGCCTTTATTTGTCACATATACATTACAGCACAGTGAAATTCTGTTTTGTGCATACCCCAGCTTGTTAGGAAGTTGGGGTCAGAGCGTAGGGTCAGCTATGGTACAGCGCCCCTAGAGCATATATAATTTGGCCTTGCTCAAGGGCCTAATAGTGTCAGCTTGGCAGTGCTGGTGTTTGAACCCATGACCTTCTGATCAGTTCCACAGATACAGATCAGTAGTGACTTACTATCCAGTGACAGAAAGGCTTCAGTATCGGTATTGTAAAATAAAAAGTGGCACTGTGCCACTTTACAGAATGAATGCTTTGTATCGTGATATAGCAGTGTGCACCTTGTATGTATTGTATATATTCCAGATATTCTCTATTAATAGATTTACACAATTCATATGAAATGAAGACATTTTCTGAACAGTGAATTGTTCGAGAACAATACAAATGTATAATTTGGAAATAATTTAGATCTGCTTCACCACACCACTTTGAGAAGTTATGTATGTATATATATATAAATATATATATATATATATATATATATATATATATATATATATATATATATATATATATATATATATATGATATTAACAGCAATCCATTATTTTCACCTGTCAGGCATTTTTATCCAAAGCAACTGGCAAATGAGAATGAATACACTCCAAGCAGCTGACGGTTAAGAGCCTTGTTTGAGGTCCCAATAGAGGTTCTCTGGCAGTCCTACATTTATGAGCTCAGACCCATAATCACTGAGCTGTGAAAATTAATGCACAGGATTTGCATCCAAGTATTACAAAAATAATCGTTATATTTATAATTACAATTACTTTTTAACCTGTGAATTAAAGCTGAAAATCTATATTTCGATCACATCTTGATTGCTTTTATCCCAGCAAAAGCATGCTTAACTTGTATTTCCTCTTGCTGGCCACAAACATTACAATTGATGAATTGAAACAATGAGCATTTCCTGAATCAACAACCAGCACATGTACACATGGAGGCACCTACACTGTGCTAGCTTGTGTCTGGGTCATTTGTCTCAGCAGGGTTTTTATGGTTGGTGCAGGGGGTACAGTACAGGAATAGCAGCTTTTTAACGGTCCATTCCCCTATGCAAGACTCATCCATATTATGCTCCTTAGAGACTACAGGAGAGCTCTGCTGTATGAGATGGGAGTACTCATTTTGTAACAGTCCAACCCAAACTCTGATGGATTGGGAGGGTTCATACAATTACTTCTCAATAAGTCAAGGACAGAATGGCACTGCCATGCAATTAAAGCTCACTAATTTGGGGTTTGGCAAATATTTCCTTTAAGTCTGTCCACGGTGGGGCACAGCTTTACAACACACACCAACAAGAGGAATGTCAGGCATGTCACGAAAGTGGAGAGGAAATATTTTTCAAGTGAAGCCACATCACTGGGGCCACATCATTCTTCCACAGTGACTTAAAGCAAACTTAAAGGTCTGGTTCTGGGTAAAGCGGGCCACATTCCTATGCAGACATGCACACCTTATAGGAAAGGTGGATGTACAAAACAGAAAAATGCAGGAGGAAATATGTCAGAAACTTCTCTGTAACTTCCCCAGACTATCACAGAGAAGTGTAGTGCTCACGAGACAATATAAACACAAAGCATTCGTTATGAGTACGGTATGAAATGCTGGCAGATAAGAACACTAACCCTACACATGCACGCAGACATAGATATGCATACACACAGACGCCTGCATTCACACAAACAGGCAGACTTATACACACACACACACAGGTCCACATGCTTTCACAGACTTACAGGTGCCAACACACTTCGTGCATGACTCATTATCAAACAGTGCAGCATGGTGGCTCAGCCGAGAGACCATGCTGCACTGTTTGAAAATGAGTTTTGAATAAAAATGGTAAAAATTAATATTGCAACAATGAAACAGCGGTCTGAGAAATAAATATTTTAACGCAATTGTACCAAACTGAATGTTCAATTCAATTCAATTTTATTGTACAGTGTTTTTTTACAATGGACATTATCTCAAAGCAGCTTTACAGAAATATATAAACACAGGATACAGATTTTAAGTGTGTGAATTTGTCCCTAATTATCAAGCCAGTGGCGACAGTGGAAAGGAAAAACTCCCTAAGATGATATGAGGAAGAAACCTTGAGAGGAACCAGACTCAGAAGGGAACCCATCCTCATCTGGGTAACAACGGATAGTGTGAAAGTAAAAGAGAGTTCATTATGGTTTTATATGAAGTCTGTTTGTTGAACTAGTCCACTGTTCAAAGGAGACCCGAGTGCAAAACTGCATGTTGTAATTGCAGTCCTGGGGCCATAGCAGCAACCATAGTCCCAGCAACCACAGTGAGAACATCCATGTGTAATTGGAGTTGATGAGAGCTCCATCCAGAGGTAGGGCATCCGAACGAATCAGGCATGTCCGGAGAGCAGAAAGGATCAGGATCACTAGCATCTCCATAAAATCATGTGTGGCTCAACAGAAGAATGTGAGCTAACACTTCCTTTGAGCAGCTCCATACTCCAAAGAAATCATCAAACACCTTGTCTATAATGATGTCTCTGTGTTGTGTATAAAAGCTGAAGTGTTGAACTTTGTATGGTACTTTGAATGCTCTTAAAGTTGAGAAGTAAACCAGTAGAATCACGTGTTAGTGTTTTTACACTATTTTATTTAGGACATTATCATATCGTGTGACGGAAACAGGTCAGCTCTTAACCTGCTCAAAACACAGGAGAATTCTTAGAAACTCAGCAGTACGCATATACACACCTGTGCATGCACGTACACACACACACACACCAATACTGACCCACAAAAAAGCATGTGCACACAGAGACACATAAATGAAGACTAGTGCCTGCAATGCACAAGCTCTTTTCAGTATTAACAATGTTGTACCTGACATATAGCATTACGGCATAAATACAAAAGCCCTGTTGACCTACATTTGGTGAAAAGCATAACAGATCAAGCCAAGTGTTGTACAAGGAACATATGTTGCAGACAGACATCTAGGACTGCTGGATTCTCTCCAGTGTTCACACACAATGCAGAACAGAGTACATTCATAAACACAATCTACATTTCCTCTTTACGCCTTGCTCAGAGCTAACTGTAAGCGCTGAATCACCTCTTATTACGGGACTTGATGTCTTTACCAAAAGACTTACTCTCTTATTGCACTGCTGCAGTCTGGAGAAATTATTTATCATCCTAATTAGTCATGCAGATCTACAGAGTGCCAAAAGACTCAACTGTGAGGCTTCTTTATTACACACCTGACTCTATTCACATACAGGAAGAACTTGGGAAAATGCACTACTAAGATCGTCTCCAGAGGTTTCTTTGAAATGTCATACCAAATCAGTAAAGGTCAAATAAATGTCACCAACAAACACACTTGTGTGTTTTTGTTTTGTGCCACGTGCACAATGACCTAACAGATACGACTGATAATACAAGACGATTAGGGACTCGGCTAATACCCATGACCGATAAGACACTGGCTTTTGTCACTTTCATAATTGCAGAAGCTGTTTCAAAGGTGTGTGTGGGTGTCAGAAAGAGACCATGAGGTCAATTTCAACACAGTAGCATGACATGTTAAAAGGTTAGGCAATTATCACAAGGGTTATAATAACTTAAGGTACTTTCTCACCTATTAGTCAGACAGTACACAGTGTGTGGTCAAATTAAAAGGAAATAACCAAAACACCACACAGTGTCTCGACAAGCTGTTGGACCAACACGAGCTGCCAAAACAGCTTCAATGCAACTTGGCATAGATTCTCCAAGTCTCTGGAGATATACTGGAGAGATGAATGCCATTCTTGTGAAAAGATTTTCCTTATTTAGTGTTTCGATGATGGTGGTGTCTAACATGGCACTGCAAAATCTCCCATAACTGTTCGATTGGGTCGAGATCTGGCACCTGCGAAGGCCATAGTGTATGATTTCCATCATTGTTATACTAATCAAACCACTGAGTGACCTCCATGCCCTGTGGATGGGGGCGGGGTCATCCAGGAACAGACCACTGCCATCAGGAAAGAAATGTTTCATTGTAGTAGTGTGGTGATAAGCATGCCTAATATTCTCTTTCTTTCCTGAAGTACAAGAGGAGCAAAACCTGTTACAGAGCGTAAACAACACCTGTATGGTCATGCTTATATAATCCTACTCAGTCAGGTCTGAGGAAGATCCTAATGATGCGTCGCGAGGCAGGACTGCAGCCTGACAAAATAACGCAAAGCAAAGAGAAATATCAGAATAACAAAACCCAAAAAAAAAACACTTCCTCTTTTGCCCTACAGGCCACCAGAACTGGTAGTAGAGATCACACAGGACAAAAAAGAGGAATATAACAAAGCGATGTGACATCACATCCTGACAGGGCACGCCTGTCTGGGCTGCTGTGTGTGTTAGTAAGTGAGAGAGAAAAGGGGATGTTTGAGAGTGGGTGAGGGAAGGAAGTAGGTCGGATGTAAGTCATCCTATCAAAGGAAAAAGTCCAAATATGGACATGAGATAATTGACACAGGAAGGGCAGAAAAGTCTACATAAGGGTTGGGCAATAGCAGGAATGCAGGAGCCAGATAATATTGGCCTTATATCCACATCTCGCACAGAGACGCCTGCAGAGGAACACGTTGCACACAAACACACAGCGTAATGCAGGCGCACACATGCACATACAGGGCAAAAAGCAGGACACTCAGGTTTGATCAGTTTCTCTTGATCCCCGGGAACAGGCTTTCCCAATGACGGATGTTCACTTCCGCTATGCTCTCCTGCTCTGTGCCTCCTCTGGCTCCTGCAGGAGTCTTAGTGGGTAAAGGACACAGCAAAGGAGAAGGTCTACTGCACCCATATGACATCTAAGCACTCGCATTACTGTAGTACATCAGGACCAAAATGATTCTTTCTCTATGATACAGGGACAGACAGAGAGAATTTGTCAGTCAAACGACACTGTCAAATGCACACTATAAGACCACCAAAGTGAAACTTGAGAGTAAACATGGGTAACCTAAAGAAAAAACAGGTAACAATAACGTTTGCATAGACTCTCACTTCTTGAACAAGCTTAGTAATATGACATTCTTTCAGGAAGAACCAATGTTAATAATACTAAGGTAATTACGTAAATAATCACAGCTTTATGGATCGGACAAGAACAGTTTTTTGAGACATGTTTTCAGCAAACATTTTTTAAGTATACGTTCTCATCATTATATATGTGGCATCACACATTGTAGAGGTGACTCTGGTATACTGACATCAAGTAAAGATACAGCTCTGCCGAAGCAGTGTGGTTGGCTAAAATGGACCCTCTTATCTACTGCCTGAATCATCCAATTTCATATATTTAAAAAAAATCAGTTAACATAGAAAAAGTTAAAAAAATAAAAAAATAATAATAAAAAAAAAGATCATCAACTGTATATGTCCATCAGAAGAGAGCAAGTGCCTGTGTTAACACGGCTGAATATTTGCAACACAGCTGATTATGAAATAATCCATAATAATGCTGATGAAACCTGAAATTTACAAAATCTCTATCACCCAGCTCTAGTTTTGTCATCTGTTTGACCATAAAAAGAAATTTGTCATACCACCTGTATAGACTGCAACCAAACACACACACACACACACACACACACACACAAAGAGCTGCAGAACATTTCATCAGGTCATCTTAGAAAATCAGTGAAATGCTGATGATCTTACATCTCAACAAGTACTGATGTTAATAACTGCATAATTTAATGACCTATTTTAAAATGTGACTCATGCATTTATCAAGCTCTGCTTAAACTATATACACACACACATATAAAAAAAAATCTAGGCTGAATCCAGCACAGCTAAACACTTTCTGGGAAAAAAAACCGCCTGTGTGTGTGTGTGTGTGTGTGTGTGTGCACGCGCGATGTTTATTATTTTCAGGCTCGTTGTACTTGTACAAAGCCAAACCAAGATAAATAGCGCACTCTGGTGGACATTGGGCATAATGCCGCATCAAATTAAATTATTAGAATGTTAGTGGCTTAAAAGGGTATAATATTTTGTTACTTTGTCCTAAATAATCAAACAAGCAAACGCAACATTTTTGTATAAAGTTTCAGATTTCTATTCACATTCCAAAATATATTATGTCTTCAACCAAATATAGATAGATATATCAACCAAATATAGAAATCAAATATTGGTGATATTATTCGTGAGTGGAGTAATTTCTGTACTATATGTCTCGCAGGTGTTTAACACACAGCTGCCTGGTACATAGACAATAACTCACCTACAAAGTTGTGTGCCTCATAGGGATGTAACACTATCTGTTTAGTGTTCCATATATGTGTATCCATATCTGTGCTCATATTCAATTAAATATTAAACCTACCACTATGCCCCTGTAACACTGGGGGGAAAAAACCCAGAGGTAGAAATGGCAGGCCTGTGAATCCTCAAACTCACTCCAGACATGTGCACGGGCCCATTTTAAATCCTAAATTAAACGATATTTTAACAATATTTTCTAACAAATTTAATTGGATCTATTTCCCAAAATATAAACAAATCGGTAGCTTAATTTAAACCACCACAAACCTGAGCAGCCAGTTACTAAAGACCACCAAACATTCATGAACATAAATGTGCCCCTCATTTGAGCTTCATATTGGACAGCTTGCTCACGCCCACATGAAAGTAAAATCCTCCTGCTCGCGATACGTTTTTGTTTTTTAAATGCTAAAATTGAGTCATTCGTGAGTTACAGTGTATTTTTACACTGCTACATAAAACTATGGGTATGTTTTTAGAACTGATCACTTAATACAAGTTTTAACTAACCCAACTTGGCAAAAACAGAGCTTCTCGTCATCCCTCCCTGCCCTTCAATCAACCACATCCTCACCGTACAGCTCGGCTCAACCACACGCAAACCAACCAGGAATGCCAGAAACCTTGGGGTGACTTTGAATGTCCACTTGAACTTTACAGACCACATTTCAACAGTTACACAGTCTCACAGGTTCATTCTGGATAACATCAAGAAAACCAGACCCTATCTCAGGCCACACAGCTACTAGTCCAGGCTCTTGTGATCTTAAAACTGGATTTACTGCGATGCACTACTCTCGGGCCTCCCAGCCAGCTCCATCAAATCCCTTCAGATGATTCAGAATGCAGCAGCACGTCGTCTTCAACCAGCCCAAAAGAACCCATATCACACCCCTCTTCATCTCCCTCCACTGGCTTCCTGTAGCTACGCGCATCAAATTCAAGGCCTTGATGCTCACGTACAAGACTTGTCTGGAACCCCCCCCACCTCAACACCCTCCTTGATTTATGTTTTGGTTTATGTTCCCTCTAGCAACCTGCGATCAGTTAATGACCGACGCCTGGTAGTACCTACTCAGCGAGGCATGTGGTCCATTTCCAGACCACAGAATCTGTCACTATCTTCAAAAAACGGCTAAAGACCCACCTCTTCCGTGAACACTTAATTAACCCCTAACTTGACCCCACTCAAAAAATAAATAAATCTGCACTTACACTGCCGATTACACCTCGAATCTGTGCACTTTGCTCCTCTAGAACTCAATGAAAAGATCTTGTATGGTAGCACTACTTCTATTGTTCTCTGCTTGATATATCGCTTTGCTTTGTATTGCCTCATTTGTAAGTCGCTTTGGATAAAAGCATCTGCTAAATGAATAAACGTAAATGATTAAATATGAGAGAATGGGTCAATTGGCTGGATGTGGGCTTAAGAGTCATTGGCTGAATGTGGGCTAAACAGACTAAGCAGTCAACAGTCAAATTTTGCCCTAAGAGCAAAGCTAGGAATAGCTCATTTCCTACATCTGATTTTACACATGCGTTTGCTTTTGATCCAGACAGACAGCAGAGAAAAATCAGGCACAAAGTTCAGACATGAGCTCACTTTCTCTGGAGTATAATGTCTGCAGGAAATCCTGTATACAGAATCCTTTCAGTATTCACAAATCTGAGTCATTTCAACCAAGCACTGAAAAACTAGACACTTTCCTATATTGGAGCACTGTTGTATTTTCTCCACTAGAGAGCAGCATTGTCCTGCATCAAATGTCACATCAGATTTAAAAAATGAATGTATGTTAGCTGGTATTTGACCTGATCACAAAACAAAACAAAACAAAACAAAACAAAACAAAACAAAACAAAAAAACCCATCTAAAGATGGTTTAGTGAGTCACGGTTTCTACAACAAAAGCACAAATTGAACATAGCAGTGAATATTCTCAGTGCAAACACAAGCATTTAGGGATCTCTCTGGTGAGGTTGCTTTCCACAGAACTGATTAAAACCTCTCATTCTTATCACAATAACTGCTAACCTTGACTAGTTTACAATCAGTTAAGGGTGTGTATATTGGTGTGTGATCAGCGACCTAATGTATGAAAGCTACATTTAAAGTTGCCAACAACTCAATACCATTTAAAAGTCGTTTTAATGCACCACAGTGCAGGGCAAGTGATTCAAATAAATTCAATTCCTTAACTGGAGCTGATGGGTACAGAGGCCACGTCTACTTCACAAAGTCTGAAAAACTAAGGCCACATCTCCTTTACAAGGACTGAAAAACAGAGGCCACACCTTTTCACAGCTTCTAGTAAACTATTAATTATTCTGGGATTGCCTTTGCTGAGATGAATACACATGATGCGGCCTTCAAACACATCTGGAATAAGTACCTTTGGACAGACATCGTCTGAATGAATCTGTCCAAAGAAACCGACTATTTAGGCAGCCATCTCCCTAATGGGAACGAGAACAGTGACGATATTTTGAAGTGTCCAGAATACCAATAACGTGTGTCCTTAATATCTCAGTTTGCTTCAAGTGTATCATGTAGCAGATTATCGGTGCGTGCCTACTGATGAAGGATTCAGCGTTTACAGTACATGCAGGCTTTCTCGCACTCATACACAACAGATTACGTCAGCCAGCTTGCAGTGTAAGCACAGAATAATGCTTAATCTTAAAAAAAAAAAAAAAAAAAGCTTCACCACATTCCAGTGAAACCAGTTCAACACCCTGACCGGCCTAAAAGTTCAGACTAAACTGACATGGCGCAATCAGGTGAAGAATGATGTAAACTCTGTGGAAAATCCCTGCTGTTTTTTTTTTTGTTTGTTTTCTTGTCCAGATAACTTTAGCATATAAAATAAATTATAAACATTTTCAAAATAAAATACATAAAATATTGGTGTTTGTTAAAGTGTACCATTATTGAGGGTATTTGTGCTCATTTTTTTGCTGAATATCCTGCCTTTATAGACAGCAATTAAAAGTAAGATAAGTGGATAAAAAAAACCCATGATGCCTTGATTTGACACGATTTGTGATATGCTTGTAGTTTGCATTACATTCATGCCTTTTCCATAAATCTTAACAGACTTTGATGGTGAATGTGAACTGAAGGAGACATCGCTCTTGTCTAGCACTGCTGCGTTGCGCTAAGACCTAGTTTCCTTTCAGGACTTCATTAATATGTACTTAAACTGAAAACCGTTTAGTTTGGATGTCCAGAGCAAAGCCGTTTATGGGGCGAGATGTTAAATTAATTTCATTCACTCGGAAACGGAGAGAGGGGCCAGGGGGTTCGGGTTTACACATTGCTAGGCAACGGACAGGAAGCGTCTCAGAGTTTGCTTATGTAAGAGTGAAATGGCTGTACAGTAGAGAAACATGGCAAGAATAGCACATATACACCTTTCTGTAAAATACAACTAATTAGTTTAAAAAATACCTAGTCTGGATATACTATATAGAAATGTGTTAAATAAAGGAATATCGTGGAAAAAAAGTAGCTCATTCAGTCCATCTGTGTATCGCCGAACAAGACAAAACCCACACATATGAGACTCCAAACAAAGAGGCATATCTGGAAAGCCAATGAGTTTAGTAACACTGTGCTTTGTGCATTAGGAGCCAGCTGAAAGTTAAACTCGGATTAACTGACTCATTGTACAGCACGTGTAAGCAATAAACAATAAACAGACTCGCTGAAATGGAATAGTCTGAGCAAAGGAGCTTTGTTTTGGGAGACAGCAGCATGTGTGGCACTGACCAAACCATGCTAGCCCAGACACAAACCCAAGTCAAATCAGGGTTTAAGGATTGCTAGGCAACAAAACAGGAAACTCGTCATGGAGACCAAGAGAAGGGAGGAGAGAGATAAATGGATGGATATATTTTAAATTATACAGGGAGAGAAAGAGATGATGATAATAACAATAATAATAATAATAATAATAATAATAATAGGAAGAAAAGAAGAAGAAGAAGTAACTTTATAGAGCATATTTAAGTCAGTGTGAAAATGCTAAAGTAATAATAATTACATATATATATATATATATATATACACACACACACACCTATATATATATATATACACACACACACACACACACACACCTATATATATATATATATATATATATATATATATATATATATATATATATATATATATATATATATATATATAAATTTTAAGCTTTTTAAAATAGCAAACAGAATACAAATAGTTTTTATGATGAACAGCGAATCTCTAGTCCAAAAGCACTCTGGCAATCAGCAGGTTGTTTTCAGATGTGTTCTAAATCGGACATATTAATAGTCATACACAGAGCAAGACCACGAAGACATTTAAAAACTAGGATGAGAACCCTAAAATAAATTTTAAAGCCTATGGGTTGAGTTTTGCGGTCTGGATAAACATTACAGTATGAATATATTTTTCAAGTGTCTGCCAAGGAAACCGTGTTGGAAATATTGCAAAGATAACAGTAATCAAAATTTACTGATATCATTAAGTAGCCTAATGAGTTGCTAATGGCATCAGATGCTAGAAGCAAGAAGAACTGTGCAGCATAAGCATATAAACACACATTATATCTATTGTTTATGCTTCTGAGTGGGAGAACATATAGAAACTGAACTACAGTAGACCCAGAACTGAGCCCTGAGGGACACCGCATTAAAATGTATGTTACTAATAATTCAAAGTGTTCACGACCAGTTAGATAAGATCAAAGCCAACACAGGGGGAAAAACCAGAGAGGCCAAAAGCTGAGAAAATAAAATCTTGTGGTCAACTGTATTAAAAAAAAGCTGCCCTGACAGGAAAACAAGTATAGCAGCAGTATCTATAAACTAATGAGAGAGAAGAACTGGATGGATGTGGTAAACATTCTCCTTTAACCATTAATGTTAATGTATCATACGAATTTGGTTGCTAGTTAAAAACTACAGATGGACGTTCACATACCGTTACAGTCTGTCAGATGAGCTCCTAATACTAATGAGCTCCTAATAGTTTATAAAAGTATAAACATCACTGGAGTGCTGCCATGTTACTCAGTACAGTAATATGCAACAAGTTATAAATATATCTGCTGCTGTTATAGAGCTTAGCAAGTTTGCCTCACACCTACAGGGTTGGGGGTTCGATTCATGGTGGCCCTGTGTGTGCGTGGAGTTTGCATGTTCCCCCCGTGCTGTGCGGTTTCCTCCGGGTACTCCGGTTTCCTCCCCAGTCCAAAGACATGCATGGTAGGCTGATTGGCATGTCCTGTCTAAATTGTCCGTAGTGTATGAATGGGTATGTGAATGTGCATGTGATTGTGCCCTGCGATCATCACAATCCTGTGATGGTTTGGCACCCTGTCCAGGGTGTACCCCACCTTGATGCTCCCTATGATAGGCTCCGGGTTCAGTAGAACCAGTAGGATAAGCAGTATAGAAGATGGATGGTTGGATGGATATTATTGAGGCCTATTATAGAAGTGCTATGATGAGATTAAAAACTTTATTGTGGATATCAGCATGACTGTCACAGCCACTGCCTAACAAGTGAAAGAGCAAAATCTTTCTCCTTTAAAAAGAGCCTGTCTTTTACCTAGCATGTTAATATTTCTTGGTTTGCTCAAAAACATTGGCTGTTTTTTGCTTTATTTTGATTCCACAGTATCGTTCTTGTGAATCGCAGATGCAGTTGCCCGTTGCCCAGTATAACATTGTTCTTTGAGATAAGAAAATAGCAACGTAGACAGTTAACTCAAGTTGAAGACTTCTCTCTGCAATGATCTATCAGCATTCTGCTTGCGCAGGTCTATGGGGTAAGCTTACAAGCTGTCCACAGGCCTCCACAGGAAATTTGACTGTACTACTTTCAAGAGTGATCATGTGAGATGTACTGTACCTGAGCTGCCATATGAACAGAGTTGGGTACTGTAATCTAATGACTTTTTCCTGATAACACAGTAATGTAACGCATTACATATTAAATGTATGTAATTTGATAACAGTTACTGATGTCAATAAAATTATGTTACTTGTGTTACAAATTTACTGTTAAGAAAACAATATTAAGTAAAATGAATTTTAAAATAAATAACGTTTTGCCCCAAAGATTCTTTCTTTAACCCCAAATAATTCTCCACTTGGAGCGGTTTGTCACTACGTAACTGATCGTCAGTAAAAGAAGACGGCGGTGCTGTAATTTTATATCTTCAGTGAACTGAGGCGAGACCAATCAGACAGGGTTTACAGGGAAAGACGTGGAAATACTCGTGTCTTATTGGCTGACAGCTCTCAATTCTGCCAAACACTAGCTCACAGTCAGTGTGAGGAAAAATGGATATATCCTGTTTTTTTTTTTTTTTAAAAACCTGTAAAGGGGAAACTGAAACAGTAACATCCTCTGATGCTGAGCAGGAAAAGGTGTATAATTGTCTATATGAGTTCCAGTTTACGTGAACATGATATGAGCAGAGCATAAGGAAAGATAATGTACTCTGCATGGCTCTGTAGCAGCTAAACTCATACAATGATAGCTTAGTTGTGCCTCCCTTCGGCTAACGACACCAAACTAGCCTAATTAGAAAAGTTTTATATTTTAATCAGTCTGGTAGTCCTACAAACAGTGACAACACCCGAGGCAAGTTTTATGATAAATCCAACTTTTTCAGATTATGTCATACACTGTGTGCTAAAATTACTGAAAAAACTACGAGTTTCACTTTGTACTGTATTTTTGTAGGTTTGATAGGTTTCGAAAGTAAAGTAATTAGTAATCTGATTACTTTTTACATGCAGTAATCAGTAATGTGGTCAGATTACAATTTTAAAGTAGTAGTTAATAATCTGTTGTGGATTACTTTTTTTGAGTAATTTACCCAACACTGCATATGATGTGCATTCGAAATTTCCTACCAGTTCGAACCAGGCATCTCTGACTGTTACTATTACTGGGAGTTACTATTACAGTGCATAACACATCCTCCACCACATTCAACTACTCACAATAAACTACTTCACTGCAATCACGCAATACATTTACAAGCAGGAGAATGTGTCTGCTAAAGAAACTTATTTCAAACTTATACGAATTGTTGTATCTTTCAGTCGTCTCACACTGTTTAGAATTCCCCTGTAATCAAATGATTACTAACTAGCTGCATCAGCTCACTCAGCTCTTTATCTGGAGCTGAAACATCAATCTACATTAGATTTAGCTTATCGTCAGTGATTTTTTTTTCTTGCACAAGAGCCATGATTTGTGCTACAGTTAGGTCTGTAATATGCGTGCATATTCAAAACTGAAACTTCAGTTTTGCACTCAAACACTAAAACAGATCTGCCTGTGATCTATGCATATTCTCCTCGATTAACTTTAAAATACAATCCGAGAGTATGCTTATTTATTTGGGACAAATGTTATATTCCGCATTAGTCATATGTCCATATGCATTCCCCTCTGAAAGTACTGGAATATCAAGGCCAATTCTTTGTCAAATGTCAAGACATTTGGGGTTGAGATCAAACGATGCATATGAGACAATAGATCAGAATTTCAGCTTTCACGCAGATGTGTTCAACAACATAGAGCATGATACCTTTGGTAGCAAACCACCCAATTTTTAGGTGAGAAAAAGTATTGGGACAGATGGTGTTACTGTGAGTTTTTTGCATATCCCTTGTTTGACATAACTGCATGAAATCCTACGACTCATTGACATCACCAAATTGTTGCATTCTTCTTTTGTGATGCTTTTCCAGGCTTTTTCCACAGCTTCACCCAGTTTTTGTTTGTTTTGGGGTATTTCTCCCTTTAGTCTCCTCTTCAGGAGATAAAATGCATTCTGAACTGAGTTATGGTCTGGTGACTGACTTGGACAATCTAAAGCCTTCCACTTTTTTCCCTTGATGAAGTCTTTTGTTGTGTTGGCACTGTGTTTTTGGTCATTTGTCTTGTTGCATGAAGAAATTCCTCCCAATCAGATGGATGCATTTCTCTATAAATTGACAGACAGAATGATTCTGCAGACTTCTGAATTCATTCTGCTGCTACCATCATGAGTTACACTTATCAATAAAGATTAGTGAGCCTGTTCCAGAAGCAGCCATGCAAGCCCAAGCCATGATACTACCTCCACCATGCTTGACCGATGAGCTTGTAGGCTCTGGATCATAAGCAGATCCTTTCTTTTTCAACACTTTGGCCTTTCCATCACTTCAGCAAACATTAATCTTGATCCAATACTTTTTTGGCTTGTGTTTATTTCTTTGTGACTTCCAATCGCCCTTCCGAATCTTACTGCTGATGAACGGTTTGCATCTTATGGTATGTCGTCTATATTTCAGCTCTCAAAGTCTTCTTTTATCAGTGAATTGTGATTCCTTCACCCCTGCCCTGTGGAGGTTGTTGGTGATGTCATTGATTGTTGTTTTTGGGTTTTTCTTCATAGCTCCCACAAGGTTTCTGTCATCAACTGCTGTTATTTTTTTTCCTTGGCCAAACTGTACAATGTCTGGTTGTTAGTACACAAGTGGTTTCTTTCTTTTTCAGGACATTCCAAATTGTTGTATTGGCTCTGCCCAATCTTTTCTCTGCTTCAAAATGCCCAGCTTTTCTCTCATAGACACCTCTCATGATCTTCATGTTGGTTTATCCTTTTTAACAGCAAATGCAGGGCTCAACAAGAGTAGACATTCAGAGCTATTAATAGTTTAAAAATCAAACTAACGGGCCACACCTAAGCAACAAGAAACACCTATCAGTCAAATGCTCCAATATTTTTATCACTTGAAAAATGGATGAGGTTCAAACAAAAGGTGGCACGTTCTAAGTTGCTTAACACATCTACATGCAAACATCAGGAAATGAAAGCTGAAGTTCTCATCTATCATCTCATATTCATCTTTTTATCTCAAACCCAAATGTCCTCAGTGTATACTTTAGGAGAAGACTGTATTTGCAGTCTTGTATAGGATACCAGAGGACTAATAATTGTAATGAAGCTTGAAGACTGTTATAACACAGACATTCATAAGCACACTAGTTAAATAAAGAATTTAATTCAGAAATAGTCATTATAAAATAAATTTTAAAATTAACATTTAAGTGTTGCTATTATCAGCTGTAGGATTCCAGTTGACAGGCAAGTTAGCAAGAGCTAAGTGTGTGTGTGTGTGTGTGTGTGTGTGTGTGTGTGTGTGTGTGTGTGTGTGTGTGTATGTGCGGGAGAGAGAGAGAGAGAGAGAGAGAGAGAGAGAGAGAGAGAGAAAGGTAACACTTTAATAAACCAGTCATAAACTCCCGGCAAAGTCCAAACACTACACCTCAGTGCACTCCGCTACGTCTCCCACACCAACACACTATTAACCCATATTGTACAAAACAGTCACTAAAAGTAGTCACCAAAATGCAAAAGTAAAAAAAATAAGTACTGGTAGTGTAACTAGCTCCTGGCAGGAGAGACAGTGCACCAACACTGAACGTGCATTTAGTACACATGCAGTTTTCACAACACTGACATGATGGGAGATAAGGGCAAGCATGCTGAGGCCTTCCTGTGCATGACACATTTACACTAAACAAAAGACTGCATTATCTCGGTGCAAAATCAGAAGGAGAAGGCATGTATGTCAGCACCGCCTCTGTATTTAAATGCAAAAAAGACTGCAATCTATTAAAGGGTGTAGCAGAGAGGGCAAGAATTGTATAGTGTGTTCTCTTTATGAAACGTCCTCTCATGTGACCGAATACACGTCAGGTCTGATCCAGTTATCCCAAGCACCTCTTTGACCTGTGGACCGTAACGTCTGCTGTATAGTTTAGGTGTTGAGTTTTTTATGACCTGCTGTGTTTTCACAGTTGCTAAGAGACCCATTCCTCCCATGGATGTTGAGCGTTTGAGGACATTACTGCTCTGCTATACACTGCTACACAAGACACGTAATTAACCAGATATCAATAGGTGGGCATGTGGACAATGCTAGTGCTGCTGTCTGTGTCATTGTTCATAGGCTTTATCTAAGAGGCTTTCATGTGAAATGCTGGCTTCTCAAATTATACACAGCAGCTGCCATTTTTGTATGTGCGATCCCATCACATAACATACTGGCCAAAATCTTAGCAAGAGCGGAAATGTTGGCATCCCCAAATAACCTAAATGAGTGACTGCTTTCTATTTAGGTTCATGTTTGTCCTGCATACTGTCCACAGGACAATGCTACATGTACTTCATTAGTATATCAATTTTGTAATGTAATGTGGGAGGCCAGGATCTTGGGTAAAGCTCATCAATCAGAAAGGCTTCAGACCAAAGACCGAAGTCTTCAGACCGAGGGATGTCAATCAAGCATGCTCATTAAAAAAGTTAAGCCACACCCACAGTCCTTAGCTCAGTCTGATCCATAACTTCACTGAGCAGTGTTTTTTCATATTTCTATCCTGCTGAGGTTCTTGATGATTAAACTTTAATATTTCACACTTTCTACCACAGTGTTGTTGAATTCTTGATTCTGATTGGCTGATAAGACATTCTGAGGTGTGCAATTATTTTTCAGTAAATGCGAAAGCTAAAGTAGTTCCAGTCGGGTCTTGACCGCATTACAGTTCCATATCGCTTCACCAAGTTAACTGAAAAAACGGAAACGTTAGCCCGCTGTCGATATTTATTTATTTATTTGTTCTATTTTTATATTATCAGCATGAAATGGAAAAAACGGTGAACTCTCTCTCTCTCTCTAAAAACTGCACATCAATGACTGCGTTTACATGGACAACAATAATCCACTCTTAATCTAATTAAGACCATAATTTGATTAAGAAACTACCATGTAAACAGCAACCTTAATCTAATTATGGTCATAATCTAATTAAGATCTAATCGAATTAAGACAGGTGGATTACTCCTGTTTTAATCGTATTATGGACGTGCATTACAGACATGTAAAACACCTTAATCACATTATGAACGTCGTGTGAGCGTTTTCACCGCATTTTGCGACAGGACACGATCACAGACGGCAGTTTTATGTTTTACGGCGAACAAGAGAGTTCGGCTGTGTCCCAAACTGCATACTTGCCTACTATAGGCCTGTAGTGGGGAAAAATACATGCATCTCGGCTACTATACAGTAGGTAAGTATGCGATTTGAGACGCAGCCCACGGCTTCAAGCAGTCGTCTATTTGCACGTATAGCATGACTAATAATTAACCGCACTTGAAGCGTTCGTAAAATATTTAAATAAAAACACCCAAAACTGTATACGGTACCATAACGAGGACGAACTGTTATGTCGATACATGAAATTCTGGAGGGACGTCGGACGGCGTGGCGCGGTGACGTAATGACGCGGGCTCTTAATCTAATTATGATCAATAACATGTAAAACGGGTACATGACAGGAGTATTCTAAAAGCGACTCATGTAAACACTTTAATCACATTATCACCTTGCTTAGATTAAAGTCAATAATTAGATTATTGCTGTCCATGTAAACGTCTTCAATGACTCGAGCCTCCGTTACTACAGTAGCTCTAAAATGACGTTTTGGAATTAGCAATGGAGGCTTGAGATTGGATGCGTAATAAATTATTTCCACACATAAAAGCTTTTTAACGACAAAAACCTGACAGATGTCTTGAAATAAAATATCTGAAAAATATCTTGAGGTGTGTTAACTGTGGTATAAGCGGAATAATTCGATCCAGTCCGTTGAATTATTAGAAAATAATGCACACCCGAGGTGTAACACACTATAAGTAAGTAACGGGTTGTGCTGTTATGGGAAAATAATCAACAACAAGGTGGTGGGATGTGGCCTGAGCCTTTTCAAAAATCTGTATTCCTCTTATAGCACAGCAATTGACCAATGCAAACAGTTTCTTATATAAGAAAAAATTACACGTTTTATTCGTTGATATTTACGTAGAGTGTTTTGAAACAAGATAACTCCTGCATTAAAGCAGCTATAAGCAGTCATCCCAATACCAGCCCTTTTTTCTCTCGCTTTTTACATTAATAATACAAACAAATTCAGCTTATCGTGTTACCAAGAAACCAGGAAATGCAAAGTCCTCTGTCCTGAAGACTCGCTCCAGAAATGCTAAATAACCTCTCCTCAAAAAATAACTTCACCATATCATCAGTTACACACATTTTTTCATTTATGTGGTTGTATCCACCATACCTGTTTAAGCTGTAACTATAAAAATATATTTATATAAACCTGTGATGTGTCTTCCAGCCTAACAACCATCCGAGCCGCGCTGTTACCCCATCTATGAAAACACTATCTGACCAATCAGATTAGAAAATTTAACAGCACTGTGGTATAAATGATTTTAAAGGCTAGTCTTGAAAAATATGGAAATGTGTGCACAGTGAGATTAGAGATAGCTGCTAGTATGGTATATACGCTATAATGCTTGGTATGTATCACATAGCATGGGAAAACATGATGTAGTATTTTCACCTTGATGAATTTCATCTTGAAATTTGGAAATAGTTATTTGTCAGAATTTTAGATAGTTTTGCTCTTTTGGCCTAAAAATAGAATTGTACATTTTTCAGTGCTGCAGTGAGAGTAGTGGCTTTCTCCTTGCAACCCTGTCATGCACAACATTGTTGTTCAGTGTTCTCCTGATGGTGGACTCATGAACATTAACATTAGCCAAGTGAGAGAGGCCTTTAGTTGTTTAGAAGTTACCCTGGGGTCCTCTGTGACCTCACAGACTATTACAAGTCTTGCTGTTGAAGTGATCTTTGTTGGTCTCCACTCCCGGGGAGGGTAACAATGGTCTTAAATTTCCTACATTTGTACACAGTCTGTCTGACTGTGGATTGGTGGAGTCCAAGCTCTTCAGAGATGTTTTTTTATTCCTTAACCTTTTCCAGCCTGATGAGATTCAACATGAGATTTTTTTCTGAGGTCCTCAGAAATCTCCTTTGTTCATGCCATGATTCACTTCCACAGACATGTGTTGTGAAGATCAGACTCTGATTGAACCCTGTTCTTTAAATAAAAGAGGACACTCATTCACACCTGATTGTCATCCCATTGTTTGAAAACACCTGACTCTAATTTCACCTTCAAATTAAACTGCTAAACCTGGAGGTTCACATACTTTTGCCACTCACGGATGTAATATTGGATCATTTTCCTCAATAAATAAATGACCAAGTTTAATACTTTTGTCTTACTTGTTTAATTGGGTTCTCTTTGTCTACTTTTAGTACTTGTGTGAAAATCTCATGATGTTTGAGGTCATACTTATGCAGAAATATAGAAAATTCTAATAGGTTCACAAACTTTGAAGCACCACTGTATATGTAACTATACATGACAGTACGTCTTTAAGGTAGGACAGTATTCAGTACTTTAGCCTTTTTTTTTTTTTTTTTGAAAGATTCTACATATTTAACGTAAATAGAAAAATTTGTTGTGGGATAATTCAGGGCCAACAGTAAACTCAAGCAGGACCTTGATGATATTTGATGAGATCAGCTTTAAAGTAATTACAGTTTAACTTGTAAAAATATTTCAGTGACATTCTGATTCAGAACATCAATCACCATCCAAAAATTTAAATTTGAGGCCCACATGTGAGAGCAATGATCTGGTCTTTTTTTATATACATCTGACAATATAGATGTGTCTTTCAAAAGCCAAAGTTACACGGCAGAAGTACAGTAATAAAGTTGGTGTACTCTTATGTTCCAACACTGGTTATAAATTAACACTCTATCAGCAGCTCTATATGTGTGTGTTAGTCTTTGGGAGCTGTCAGTTTACACATTTCCTCCAGGTCTCTCCCAATGTGCTGCTGTTCAGCTGACTCAAGGTTTCACTTTGAATCATAAGCCAAATTAAATGACTGCAAATAACTGTATAACACAGTAAGATGGCCAGTGTCAGATCTCAGGTACACTTGGGCATGCGTCAGTGTTAATAGAGAGCATCAGTGCTAATGATAGTTAGTTTCAAATACAAAACTTCGCTTTTAACTGGAGTTAGTTCTAATACAACATGTTTTTTAATGCCCCTTAGCTTGAGTTATGTTAGCTAGTTAAATCTAAGCATGGAAAAGACTTGTCATCTATGAATGTAAATATGTGTCAGAAAATGCGGCACATATTTAATATATTTTATACATATTTTACATTTTGTCGCACCCTGTGTAACAGGACCTTCATGTCAAGTGTGAATGTGTATGTCCCAGTACAATACATTTTGAAGGTTGCAACTCTTCGACATGCATAAATGTAGAGTTGATTGAAACTTTTGAGCATGATACCCAATCACAAACACTATACACACCGATTTTGTTTAAATATCACTAGGCTTCAGAGTGCAAAAGAAGCATGAGGATCATAAACACTTTAAATTGGACATGTTCTGAAGAGTGTAAACTAAACTGGGGAAGGCAAATGAACCATATAAATGAGTGCAGTATTTTTCTTCTGAGAGTGTGTGAAATACTGCAGTAGGAAACCGAAACATTTTGTACCGATGTTTCACATCTATTCTGCCTACTAGAGGAAGAAAGGTGCATACAGGAAATGCAAATCTGATAAGATAATGCTGAAACTAAAAATGAAGCTTACAACATTTACCCTTTACTCCAGGAACATATTCGATCTGCCAGGACATGTTTGACACCTGATGTTTACGTTTTTAGCTTTGCATAGCTAAGAATGAAGGAAATACAGCATTAATATATGCCAATACTGTATACTGCAAATACGGCATCAAACAGTGGTATAAACCAAATTTTGGACTGTTTCTTCATGCAGTGAAAGAAAAATATAACAATGGATTTATCTGTTCTGTTCTTTTACCAGTTAATTAAAAATGAATTGTTCAAAAACTGACAAACTCTGATTCTTTAGTATCTCTAAAGTGATTTTTTTTACCTGTCACTGTCATAATAATCACCTGTTTAATCAGTTTCTAGTATTACACTCTTTCAATAGATTATTTTTATTAACTTTTTCTCTATAACAATCAATCAACAAATATGATATGGAAACACAGTGATGCAACTCATACAGATTAAATATTTGACAGACTAAATGTGTGAGCGATTCATCCATCATTTTATGAATTAAAAAAAAGAGAGAAAAATCTCTGGATCACAACGATATCCAAATATGACATGGTGGCATGGGTGAGAACTGTTTTCCTACACAAGAGCCAAGAGCTTCTGGTGAAATCACAGACATATCTGTCTGGACACGACTAAAAAGATCAGACTAGTGTTATTATGATATCATGGTTAGTCACAGTGCATGATCAGTATACCTCACTGCTGACGTTTAGAAAATACTGAGTGAAATGCATTTCCATCTATTACCACCTACAAGGTTAGATTTCACATACCCCTCCATTAACACAACCACCACCTCCTGTTCTCTGCACAGGGGACGCAAACTATCCAACGCAGTTCTGGTGCAAACACGTTACGCTGCTACCTGTGCTGCCACTGCCAGCATGTTCGTAACTTTATCATACACAAGAGCTTATTTTTATTTTTTTTTGTCTGAGCAACTCTGCATAGTACTGCATTAGTTAGACTTTTTTTTTTTTTTTTAAACTCAGCGCACTACCTTTCCCCACAGCCGCTCTCTCTTTTAGCCTGTACTGACTATGATAAATACTGACAATGATTTTATGGAAAAGTCGTTCTTAAAAATGCCTTTCTAAGAAAAAAATAACAACTAAGTGATTTGATCTTATTGTTTCCTTTTTTTTTTTTTTTTTGTTAGATATGTACATGATGTGCAAAGAGACTTTTGCACACAGATATCATAATCATTTTTCCTTTAATTTTCACCACTGGCTTGTTTTGAAATGGTCGATTAATTCTGTAATACTGTGAAACTGTGATATTTTTAGACTAGGCTATCATACTGCGAAAATTCCAAACCGTAGCACTCCTAATTCAGACATGACAAAAATGATCAGACAACCCTAGTGTTCATTTAAAAATAAAACTTTTTTTTTTTTTTAAAGCAGCTTTGGGCAGGAGAGAAGTGTGTTTAGCCTGACAGTAAGAAGAATTCAAAATGGAGGCACCAAGATGGAACATTGCATTAGCCAAACAGGGGCCCAAAATGCACATTTTCACTGAGGAATGAGAAACATTTACATAAAATTGTGTTTATAGTAAGCTTTTTTTTAAAAAACACACAATTAATGTGACGAAGGAGCAATTTTAATTTGTTTAAAAGACTCTTTCTTTTTTTATCAAAGTGAAATAAATTGTCAACAATATTTTTTTTATGTTTTCTTTTCCACTTTGCTAGCTTGTGTGTTAAAGTAATACTGAGTGCATGACCATCTGCTGTGTGTGAAACTGAACCAAACTGGTAAAACTACATTAATCAGTGAACTCACTCCATTCCTCAGATGGTTGTGTGCCATCTGTGATCAGCCTCCATTTCATCAAGTCTCTTACGCAGATGTTCAGAAGATACGCACTAAACACAGCAACTGATATAAATGATTGTATAATTTTTAGAAAATCATTTCAATAGATGCTGCTTCTTTCCTAATAGTTCACATTAGTAACAAATGCTACGAATTCAGAGATTAAAAAGGAAGTTTGTACAAACAAGGGGCCAAAAAAGCGTTCCAAATCTTCCAAACATTTTGTTTGGATTTAAATGTTGGTCAAAAAAAGAAAAAGAAAAAAATCATGCTAAAATGTTAAAAGTTCAAGATGTATTTGTCCTAAATATATTCTCCTCAGTTAAGTTTGTTTTTCGCCAGTTGAGCCAGTATTTATTCATATCTGTGATACACAATCAGAATATAAAATCTGAAAATGTAATTCTACATGTAGTTTAATAAAACCAACCCAAGCACGATAAGTTGGAACGCTGAATAGCTGTATGTTAAGAAAATATGCCTAATGGGTTCCAAGAGAGTAGGACATAGTGTGGCTTCATAAACTTATTAACATATAACAAAGCTTCATTCTCCACCACTAGTCATACAAAGCAGTACCTCCAGTTAACTGCTCGAATTTCTTTCACCTTGTCGCTGCCTGAAGTTGCCTTTTAAAATATCCATCAGTGTTTGCTGCTTGGTGTGGTTTTTGGCTGAGTGACCTGTGTGAGCTCACTGTATCCCTTTAAACGTTTTCTTTATAGGTGCTTTATCACACTGGTCATGTTGAAAGCAACTGTGTAATTACTGCCACATGAAACGCTGACACTTTCATTTTCTACACTAATACAGCTCCAGTACAGAAAGGTAAAGTTACTTCCTAGTTAGCTAACTACTTTTAACTTTACATGCTTCACTGGCTCAAGGTGTGGGTGCCCATTCTGCATCGCCTCCACATCTGGTAGAAGCCGAGTCCAATGAGGTAAAATAGCCAAGATTCAGGATTTGACTGGGTTTAATATAGTTCAATCAGACTGATTAATAGCTAGGGCTTGTAACATTTGTTCATTCATTCATCTTCGGGAATGATTGGGGCTGCATCCGAATATCCCTACTACCTACGATACAGTAAGCGAAAAGCAGTGTGCCAAAGGAGTAGTGTGTCTAGATTCTCAGTGTTCATAAAACAGTAGGCGAGATATACTCTTTTTATTCTGCTGTATGGAAGCAATGGACAGTACACTATCCCATAAGGCAATGGGACTGGTGCGGAAGAGCTGTCAGAGTCAAAGATGGCGTACTGTCTGTCATAGTACGTGATTTCCAACGTAGCCTGGGTGCGAGGCAGGAATACACCATGGACACACGCACACATTTAGAGCTGCCAATACACTTACTGACATGTTTGGCTGAAGTGGGAGATAACCTGCATGGAAACGCCTGTTACCTACAGTAGCTAATCTTGCTTTAAAGCTTCAGTATTGAAATTTTGCTAATACTGTATCTGTATCTATCGCCATCTCTGTTTGAAACAGAGTGGTCTGGGTTTTTGCTGAGTTTTGCTTTGGCACTGCTCCTCTGTTCAGATGAAGCTGGTAGTTTGAGTTATTCGTATGGGTTGTATATGAGCTCCAATACTTGACAACAGAGGTGGAGGCATATACTGTTTTCTTGGAGTAGAGGTGAATTGCCCTCTCTCATAGTTAGCAGAAAATAAGTGCAATTTACCATACTGACCATAGCAAATCAAAACAATAACAAAAAAACAACAGCATGGGAACCTTCATAAATAACTGAATCAAGCAACCAAGTTAGCTAGCTACCTACTGAACCACTGAACTGTCCCGTGTAGCAGAAAAAAGCCATCTCTGCATCATTCTTTAATACCTTCAGATCTGAGTCTTCACCACCTCTCAAAAGCCCTGCCGAGATTTATTCTCGTTTTAGCACGAGCCCTGTCGCTTTCCCTTTTTGACAGCAAGCTCTCCGCAGTTCGAGGTTTCTTGCTTTTGACAACAGGTGATTCTCCAAATGTCAACAATGATTGTGTTTAGATCTATCCAGATTATAGTAGTCATCTAAATGACACGTTTGAATTCTAAGCAACTGTTGTAAGAACAAGCTACAAACACTCCACCATCCTCAGCCCCCACAGATGCGATATAGTAACCGGGTCGTCTTCTTTTGGTTTACGGACGAGACATAACCATAACCGTTGCAAATCGGGGTAAGGTAAGGATACAGTTTTGAACACTGATTTTTTTTTTTTTTTTATGTACTTGCTCAATAATTTTATGATTCAGGACTTGGAGACAGGAAGTAAGCGCAGGAGAGCAGTCTTTATTGTGCCACTTAAATAAACACACGAGGAGGCAGGAAACCAGATCTAAACATAAAACTCTAACTCAAGCAAAGAGCATGAAACTTAACTCAAACAGTTCTCGTTTAACTATAAACAAGACAGGAAACAATCCTCTAACAATGGCAGGAACACATCTAACTAGAGCATAAACACTTCATATAACTAGAGTATGAACACTGCATTTAAATAAAGCATGAACATCTCATTTAACTAAAGCATGAACATCTAATTTAACTAGAACAGGAACATCTCATTTAACTAGAACAGGAACATCTCATTTAACTAAAGCAGG
This sequence comes from Ictalurus punctatus, assembly GCF_001660625.3. Taxonomy (NCBI): domain Eukaryota; kingdom Metazoa; phylum Chordata; class Actinopteri; order Siluriformes; family Ictaluridae; genus Ictalurus; species Ictalurus punctatus. The sequence continues at coordinate 16,518,876 of NC_030426.2, read as the reverse complement.
AACATCTCATTTAACTAGAACAAGAACACCTTATTTAACAAGAGCAAAACCTCTCATTTGACTATAGTGTGGCATAAGCACTCTTATCTAGGGCAGGACTTAAATTTCTTGACTACAACAGGATACAAACACTCAACTACGACAGGGTTTAAACTAACAGGAAAACAGACAGAGCATGGCAACATCACAACCTGGCACCATTATACATTCCGTCATCTTCTCTGTTAGTCCATTCCCCTCTTTACTTTACTTGGCTTGACATTACGTTGCTATACGGGACATTACGTTACTTCAACACTTTAACACTAACACTTTAATGCCGCACGATGTGCGCAGCACCGCGAGGGGTTTAAGTAAACAGTCTCTTGATTGCTGACAGCTGGCAACACTTAACCCAGCTTTAGCGTCCATGCGCACTTCATTCACGTGCACGTGCGCGTTCTCAAGCTGCTCGTTGTAGCCATAGCTTCATCTGCCGACGGTACCGTAACAGAACCCCCCTCCAAAGGTACTCCTCCCGAAGTGCCAAAAAACCCCCTTCAATGGGGTCCTGGGCCCCTGTGTAATCTGTCTCTTGATGCATTGGAAAACAAGACGACCTCCGCCGGGCAGCAGACAGGCGGAGCACCACCCCCAGTGGGACTGAAGCTCAGGGCGACGTTCTGAGTGGGATTGGAATGCTGGGCGACGTCCTCAGCGGGACTGGAACGCTGGACGACATCCCCAGTGGGACTGGAAGGCTGGGCGACGTCCTTAGTGGGACTGGAAGGCTGATTGACTTCCTCTGCGGAGCAAGAAAACAGAGTGACGTCCTCATCGGCGCAGGCAAACAGAGCACTGTACTCACTGGGGCAGGCAAACAGAATGCCGTACTCAGCAAAGCAGTCAAACAGAGTGACGTACTCAGCGGTGGAGGTAAGCAGAGGGAAGTCCTCTGCCGGGCTGGAGCTCCGGAGCTGAGACCTCCCCGTAGGTCTCGGGCTGGAGCTCTGACGCTGCCAAGTTGACCTCAGGCGGGAGCTCTGAGGCAGGGACCTCCCCACAGGTCTCAAGCTGGGGCTCTGAGATCACCTGGTTGACCTCCGATGAGAGCTCCGAGGCCGCCCTGTTAACCTCTCATTTAACTAAAGCAGGAACATCTCATTTAACTAGAACAGGAACCCCTCTTTTAACAAGAGCAGGAACCTCTCATTTGAGTATAGCGTGGCATAAGCATTCTTATCTAGGGCAGGACTTAAATTTCTTGACCACGACAGGATACAAACACTCAACTACGACAGGGTTTAAACTAAGTAACAGGAAAACAGACAGAGCATGGCAACATCACAACCTGGCACCATTACACATTCTGTCGTCTTCTCTGTTAGTCCATTCCCCTCTTTACTTTACTTGGCTTGACGTTACGTTGCTTTACGGAACGTTACGTTACTTCAACACTAACACTTTAATGCTGCGTGATGTGTGTAGCACCGCGAGGGTTTTAAGTAAACCGTCTCTTGATTGCTGACAGCTGGTAACACTTAACCCAGCTTTAGTGTCTATGCGCACTTGTGCGTTCTCAAGCTGCTCGTGCACACTATCTGCCAGCGGTACCGTAACAAATAATTGATTTTTGTTCATTTTTAACCAATAAACCGTTCCCTACTGCAGCTTTAAGTTAACTTTATAGCTCATGGTAGTGTTGTAAGATTGCCTTACACACACAGGGATTGGTGACAGGCAGTGTACTGTAGCAAGTGTAAAGGGTCACTCTGCGCATCCTACTGCTTAGTAAACTGCGCATCCATACACACACTGCTGCAGATAGAATCTTAAAGATGTGTCCCATGTTGCAATGCCCAATAGTCACACTACTGTTACTTAAATTGCTGGTTGATTACCTCATTGGATTGCTGGTTTCCAAATGGCTAATATGGAATTCTGTATTTCAGTATTTCTTAATCTTGCTATTTTAACCCCTCTAACAAACCCGACCGTGCATCGGCTCATTCACAAACTCTTCATGCCCATTTAATGAGGTTATAAGGGCAAGAGCATGAAAAACACTCAGCATTGGATCATAATAATCTAATTCAACTTGGAAAACCTTATTGATGCAATATCTTCACATCCAAGACATTAAGCCAGGAAACTGATTAACTAAAAGGGCCCATAAAATGGAAAACTGTCTTACTTTTATTTTTATTTTTTTTTAAGTTTCAACATTTTCAGTCATCACAAAACAGCACTAACTTATGACAAACCATTTGGGAACACCTAGCTGAAAATGATACACATACAGTTGAGGTCATAAGTTTACATATGCCTTGCAAAATGTGCAAAATGTTAATCTTTTTTTTTTTTTTAAATAAGAGGGATGATAAAAATTGCATTTTGTTATTTAATTAGTTCTGCCCTGAATAAGCTATTTCACATAACAGATGCTTACATATAGTCTACAAGACACAAGAATAACTGAGTTTACGCAAATGAACCAGTTCAAAAGTTTACATATGCTTTATTCTTAATACTGTGTGTCGTTACCTGGATGATCCAGGACTGTTTTTACTTTGTGACAGTTGTTCAAACAAGTAGATCCTTGTTTGTCCTGAGCAGTTAAACTGCCCACTGTTCTTCCGAAAAATCCTCCAAGTCCATATTATTTGTAATTCCAAAATTTTCTGCATATTTTGAGATCCATCTTTTCACATTGAGGATAACTGAGGGACTCGTACACAACTATTACAAAAGGTGCAAGCATTCACTGATTCTCAAGAAGGCAACACGATACATTAAGAGCCAGGGGGATGTAAACTTTTGAACAGGATGATTGGAGTAATTTGTTATTATTTTGGGAAACATGTAAATATCTTACATAGCTTCTGATTGGCAGTACTGAAGAAAAAAAAAGACCTCTAAACAAAATAACAACTTACACAGATAATCCACCGTTGATCATCCAGGTAACAACACACAGAATTAAGAATCAAGCATAGGTAAACTTCAGAACAGTTTTTTTTTTTTTTTTTTTGTAAATTCAGTCATTATTGTGTCTTGTGGATTATATGTAACCATCTGTTATCTAAAATAGCTTATTCGGAGCAGCATTAATTAAAAAAAGGCATTTTTATGAGCGCTCTTAATAATAATAATAATAATAATATTATTATTATTATTAACATTTTGCAGATTCTGCAAGGCATTTGTAAACTTATGACCTCAACTGTAATATATTGTTTGCTAGGTTTACAGTTGGTTTACTTTTTTAAAAGATAAATGACTACTTCTAGAAATCTATTGCTTTTTTTTTGTTGTTGTTGTCACCTGAGGTTATTTGTTTGTGTGTGTGTAGAATTTGGTGAGGACCACACAATTGTTATTAAAAATAAATTAATAAAGAAATAATTAAAAAAAAAAAAAAAACAGATAATTGAAGGAGGGTGTACTTTCTTTTTCCCCATGACTGTATACTGCACTAGACATGTTGTATTATGTTATACTCGATGCAGTCAACAAACACAGTAACCATCTGCAATTCAGTCTAACTTGAAGAGGGAGGATTCTGCGTACATCTCTGGTAAGAAATATGTAATTACACTAAATATCCCCAACAGGAAAGCATTACTATGGGCAAATCAAATTTAATCAGAAACATTTCATAGACTAATAAAACAACGACACTGCCTCCTAAATCCTCCAACAAAAGTATTTTGGGGAAAAAAAGGGGTGAAAATGCCAGACAGTTACTACACTATTAATAACATGATTGCTAGTGTCTGTGAGAAAGGTTATTACAGTCAGAGACATTATCAGGATGATTTTCTAAATGGGGACCAATCATGGCACTCATCAACACACAACACAGACGAGTGGTTCTCAAAGCAGTTATCTGATCACGACCCACCATCAGATTTACTACACGGCAATAAATTTGTGGACACCTGCACGTCCCACACACATATATGCTTTTTGAACCTCTCGTTCCAAATGAAGTCCCCCTATGCTGTTATAATGAGCTCCACTCTTCTGGGCTTTCCACTACATTTTGAAGCATGGCTTTGGGGATTTGTGGTCATTCAGCCAGAAGCGCATTAGTGACGTCAGATACTGATGTCCAGCAAGAATGCCTGGCATGCGATCGACATTCCAGTTCATCCAAAAGGTGCTCAGTGGGGTTGAGGTCAGGGGTCTGTTCAGGCCACTCAAGTTCTTCTACCCCAGCCTTTAGGAAACCATGTCTTCATGGACCTCGTTTTGTGCACAGGAGTACTGTCATGCTGGAACAGGTTTGGACTACGTCCCATAGTTCCAGTGAATGAAATTTTAATGTTAATGCATACAAAAGAAACCCTAGCCTATTCTGTCCTTCCAGCTTCGTGGAAACAAATGGTTGTGATGGTCAGATGTCCACATACTTTTGGCCATTTCGTATATTAGATTTATTGAGATTTTATAGTTATAAGCCTGCATCACTGGTCATTTGATTTAATCCAAATGAAATTTAATCCAAACCTGAACTCAAAAACAAGTCAGCCTATAAATAATATCAAACTCGACCAAGAGAGATCAAAATGTCTTCTGTTGATGGAAAGTTCAAGAATAAAAACAACTCCAAGACTCCAATAAATAGCCAAAATATTCCTGCACACATTTAAATGATGAGTCGAACACTTATCTTATGTTCTGAAAATCAATCTGTGTTGAGGGGGTCTGAGGTGTTTATTTTACAGTTGAAGGACGATAGGTAGAAATACAATAACAATATGAAGATTTGTCCAAATCAAACAGCTCTCAGGTGTTCTGGATGGGACGGCTAATGTGTTTTCTAGATAATCCTTCCTTGTTTGTGATATCCTCATGCCATTCCAGACAAACTGATTTGTCTAAACCACAGTACAACATTCCAGTAAACAGTGTTCACCACAAACACGGAGAATTAACAAAACAAAACCTCTCATTTCCCCTTACGCATCCTCCTATGTACAGGGCAGTGGAGTCTGCAGTTATTTACTGTAGGTGTATACACAAATGTATACAGACAGATAGACAGAGAGACAGACTCACTGATTCATTCAACTACTGATTCTAGCCTGAGGAAAAAAATAAGCACTCGGTAGAAACTCATGTATTATTTACACCGAATACACACCTTGTGAATGTTACCTAATGCCTACATGGCAATTACTGACTCTTTAATTTGAAACATCTTACTTACACACACACACACACACACACCCCGATTCACTAAGGAGCCACTGCATTTAGTACATTAGTATATGTATGTGTGTGTGTGTGTGTGTGTGTATATATATATATATATATATATATATATATATATATATATATATATATATATATATATATATATATATATGCACACACACATACACACACAAGTACCTCCAAGGACATCTGTGTTGCAACATAGACACATCTGTAGCAAACACATTTAATTAGCGAAAGGTGAAATGTAACACGGTTTTACACACACACACACACACACACACACATACAGAAAGAGAGAGACTCACCTGAGCTCAGCGTTACAAGCCGTCGCGTGAACTGTTTTAAAAGCTCTTTACCAACCGACAAAAGCGTCGCTTAAGATAAACGCTACTTCACTTGTAAAGTACGAGTCTCTCTATTATACACAAACAAAACGACTCCAATACGAATACTGTAAATGCGTAAAAGTATTAGTAGTCTTTTAGTGCTTAAACAAAACGAAAACTAGAGAAAGACAGGCGAGCTTTCACTTCTCTCAGAGAAAATACTGTATACGCGGAATGGTGGGAACGGTGCTGGACGACTGGAATCCAAAAATCTCACCGGCTGCATAACAAACGCCTCGCTGTTGGACATGTAGTGTACTACATAGAGCCTGGAACGCCATTAGGTGACACTACATGTAGGGTGCTTATGTAGAAAGTTAGGAACTATATGGGATACGGACCCACGGTTTTTTACCTCGCTGGGCCTGCTGAAAGCGCCCTCTATCGGCAGGATTCTTACAAGCACGACCCACCCGTTTCACTTGCACATCAGATTGAGGCTGCACAAGTTAAATCCTGTATTTATTTGTAATAGTGCGGGTTTACAATAAGTAAGTAAATAAATAAAAATATTTTAAATAGACTTCATTGTCTTCTTTTATTGTACAAGCAGTTGAGTGGGCATGACCCATCTTATCCATCCAGCCATCCATCCATTTTCCATACCGTTTATCCTATACAGGGTCACAGGGAGCCTGGAGTCAATCCCAGGGACCTCAGGGCAGAAGGCAGGGGACGCCCTAGACGGGGTGTCAACGCATCGCAGGGCACAATCGCACACATACTCACACACCACGGACAATTTGGAAATGTCAGTCAGCCTACGGTGCATGTCTTTGGACTGGGGGACGAAACCGGAGTACCTGAAGGAAGCCCCCGAAGCACAGGGAGAACACGCAAGCTCTGCGCACACAGGGTGGAGGGAGGATTCGAGCCCAAAACCCTGGCGGTGCAAGTCAAACGTGCTAACCACTAAGTCTCCATGCCCTCCCTGACCCATCTTATATTCAATTGCAATGTTTTTCATTTAAATTTACACCCCCTTCATTTTAGGCCAGTGAGCATAAAGCCAATTAGGATTTAACTTTAACTTCTTTGAGCTACTTGTGCAGATCAACCTTAAATTTCTATACTCAACACAGTATTACATATACAGGATAGGAGTGAAATGCTGAAAATTTTATGCATTACCATGTTTCCATTGTTCTTTGGCAAGTTCTAGTATTATACTACTGGAATATATGATAACTTTAAAGAAATAATTGAGTGTAATTAAGTGAATATTTCTTCTGCTCCCTGTTTTGTGCTTTTAGGCATTAAGGTTCCTATTAGCCGCTCAGAGATTTGGTTGTAGTGCGTCATGCAAAACTGAAAAGTCCTTGCCAACGTTGCTGAGCTCATGCAACTAAAATTCCCATCTAGACTGTGAATATCTCTGAATATAATTTTTCTGAAACATCCTGCAGTAACTTAATTGCAAATTATTACCTGAATTTTTGTAGATGATCTAAAAAATAAAACTAAAAAAGAGCTACCCAGTGTACATTGACCAAGAACTTTATTTATGTTCCAACTGTAAGCATATTTGTTTTTTGAAAATTTATTCATTCAGCTTTCTCCTTGTCAGAGTAACAGTATATCCAGAGACTATCCTGGGAACACCTGGGAGTATGAGATGGGAATACACCCTGGATGAGATGGCACATCATTGCAGGGCATAATGCACACACATTCACACCTAGGAACAATTTCGAGCTCAGGATCGAATCCTGGACCTAGGAGCTGTGAGACGACAATGCTACCTGCTGTGCCACCGTATCTCCCCATTCTGAACACACTAATAAAAAAAAATTATTAAAAAAAAAAAAAAAAAAAAAAAAAAACACTAAGAGCTTAGTTTATAAAACATGTTGACTTTTATTGCTCAGAGAATACAGCTTACAGCTCCTGCAAAGCCATGTGAACACGTGCCTCAACTAAAACTTACCAATCGTCACAAGATAAGAATTGACCACACATTCACAATGCAACTTGTACACATTGCACCAGAGAGATACAGAGGAACAAAAACCTTCTGCTCGCATATGAAAACATTTTACAGTTTGATAGTTGCTATCAATATAGGGACACTGATGGTGGCGTAGTTCAGTGCCATCAGTGACCAGAGTTTCTTCCTGTAAAGAGTGTAAAACTGTCCAGAGGTTTCTTAAGACTATCTGGTGACTGAAGTTTCATCTCTATCTTTGGTACTAAAGAGACAGATATTATTCTGTAGTTCTCCTTTCAATACTGCTCTGAACACAGGCCAGACAAAAGCTGCATCCTACGTACACTGTACTCTTTCCAAACTAAACTAAAATGAAACAAAAAGAAACCTCCTACTTTACAACCCAGATCAGCTCTCTGTCTAACACAGGGGCAAGACAGGGAAGGAACCATTTCTATAAAAATCAATTCTCGAGGGGGAAGAAAAAAAAAAAACCAAGAAATATTTTAACTCATAACTATTTTACAAAAACAAAAAAGTAAGAAATCTACGGGACACCTAAAATAGGAGGCATTTGAGTTTAAACACTTATTCCTGCACCAAACCGAGAACAATTCAACGTAATGTGTCTTCTGCCACCAATATACCATACGACTCAAAGACCAAAAACAATGATGCACATACAATAGGGCGCCTTAAAATATTTCAACTGTCTGAAAGAAAAGCAGGAATTTATGTCACAGAAAAATAAAAGGAGGGAAAAGTCTAACGTTAACTTGACATAAGGAATGGGCCAAATAAAACAGCCATCTGGCCATGGTGTTTTCTAAAAAGTCAATATAAACGGATACTGCAAGTGAGAGAGAAAGTGAGCGAGAGAGAGAGAGAGACAGAGAGAGAGAGCAAGAGAAAGAAAGAGAGAGAGAGAGAGAGAGAGAGAGAGAGAGAGAGAGAGAGAGAGAGAGAGAGAGAGAGATATCACATGTCATCTTCTTCATCATCTTCCTGGGAGGATCGGGCGTGTTGAGCTGCGGTGGCTGAAGCTGCTGCTGCTGCTAACTGAGCCTGCTGTGCCGCCTGTTGCATCTGCAGCCACTCCTGCTGGGCGAGCTCAGCCTGCTGCTGCCGCGCCTGAAACACACACACACGCACAAAATTTAAGGGTATGTAACTGCCATATAAGCAAACATTATACACTTGGGATGTCATGGTCCCCTCACTGCATGAGCTTTCCTGAGAAAATGTCTCTTCTTGTAGTATGCTGGCTTGGTGATGAACGCTATATACAGGTATATCGCAAGTACAAGATATGGCCAAAACTATGTGGACACCTGACCATCACACCAGCTTTTTTTTTTTTTTTGAAATTGCGCTGCTTGAATTTCACTACTTGAATTGGCAAAATTCCAATGCGCTATATAGTTCTGCACGGTCTTTCGCAGTGAAGTTTGCTGGTAAATGAGACCTTTTAGCTGTACTCATATTCGGCGCAGATGAATCGAAGAGGGCTTTGGCTGAACGACGCAACTGCAGAAAATCTGAGGTAATTTTGGAAAATTGCAAGCTTTTTTGAATATTGCAGAGATTGCTTGATTTTGCGTTCACTTCTGTGAAATACTGGAGGGAGTGATTAATATTTCCCTTCACTGGAAATAAGGCCTCGTTCACACCTGGTATCAGCATGCTTCCTGGGTGATCGAATCACAGGTGGACAGCAGAGACGCATGGCCGTTCACATCTGGCGTTATGAACGAGTCTCCAATGAACATCTGTGATCAGATTTCATACATCACTTCCACTGGAGAAAGGCTGTCACGTACATTTATAACATCAGTGTTCCTCTGTATATATTCAGGGAGAAATGTCCCACGTGTCCTGGTTCATGTAACTTTATGGGCTGTTTCAAAAGTTTTCATTGCATGGTCCGCTAATGAATCTTAGCATGCATGAGAAATGGGACAACAAATGAAACTGTGATAAAAGCTACGCTGTTATAGCTTTGCCTTTATCCTTTAGCCTAGCGGCAGAGAGCGCTACCATTCAGTCTTGTAATGATTACAATTTTTCCAGCTAGTGCAATGGCACAGTCAATCAGGTGGTCCTTCGTTTCTGTCTGGGATGCATCGAGACGCATTTGCATTTACATTACATATGTGATGTGGCCGTACGTGTCTAAGATCATCTCAATGTGGTTTGAGTGATTGGATCACAATGCGTTTTCCAGATGCATTTGACCCCATATACACTTGTACTTCACTCTGTCCACTTGTTAATGCCAGGAGTGAACAGGGTCTAACAGCCTAGCCCAAACCTGTTCCAGCATGACAATGCCCCTGTGCACAAAGCAAGGTCCAAGGTCCATCTGTAATGGGGTTCAAAAAGCTAATATGCTTATAATTATATAGTTATAAGCATATTATAATATAAAAACATAATTAACAGCAGGCACACGGTGGCTTAGTGGTTAGCATGTTGGCCTCACAACCTCCAGGGTGATGGGTGATGATGATGAAGAATGCCTTTTATTGTCACTATACATATGTACAATGAAATTAAGAGCCACTCCTTTTTGTTCCGTGCAAACATGTACATTCAATAAACAAGAAGAATAAACAGATAAATAAACATGATAAATAAACAAGATAAATAAACAAGATATACAAGATATGCAAGATAGATATTGGGGTGGATGGGGGAGGTACTATGAAATGCACAGTTTTGAGACACTATATACATATGCTGTGAACTCAGTACATGTATTTGTTTATAATGGTAATAGCTTTCGGGAAGAAACTATTCTAAAATCTACTAGTCCTTGTTTTGATGCACCTGTAACGTCTCCCTGAGGGCAACAGATTGAACAGATCAAAGCCAGGGTGAGAACTGTCCTTAATGATGGTTTTTCCTCTGCTGAGGCAACGGGAAGTGTAAATATCCATCAGGGAGGGGAGAGGGCAGCCAATGATCTTCTGTGCTGCTCTTACTAGTCTCTGAAGCCTCTCCCTGTCTGCTGCGGTGCAGCTACCGTACCACACCGTGATACAGTATGTCAGCAGGCTCTCAACGGATGAGCGGTAGAAGATCAGCAGCAGATTGGAGTCCAGATTGTACTTCCTGAGAACCCTCAGGAAGTGTAGCCGCGTTTGAGCCTTCTTGATAACCGCTGTGATGTTGTCCGTCCAGGAGATGTTTGCAGAGATAAGGACGCCAAGAAACCGGACGGTGTGGACCTTCTCCACACACTCACCATTAATGAAGAGGGGGGCCAGCTCAGTGTTGTGTTTTCTGAAGTCTACAATAAGTTCCTTGGTTTTCTTGGTGTTTAGAGTCAGATTGTTTTTTGAACACCAGGCTGCCAAGTTTAGGACTTCCTCTCTGTAGAGGAAGTCCTCCTCTCCTTTTGAGATAAGTCCGGCCACTGTGGTGTCGTCGCAAACTTGATAAGATTATTGTTGTAGACTGGTCTACAGTCGTATGTGTAGAGACAGTACAGGAGGGGGCTCAACACACAGCCCTGTGGAGAACCTGTGCTCAACGTGCGAGTGGAGGAGAGGTGGGGTCCGAGTCTCACTGTCTGGGACCGGTTGGTGAGAAAGTCCTTTATCCAGGCACACGTGAGGCGGGGGAGGCCAAGGGTGACCAATTTGGTGACGAGAATGTCCGGAATTATTGTATTGTATACGTAGCTCTGTTGCTGCTCTAGATGTCTCAACACGTAGTGGACAGCTATGGCGATAGCATCTTCTGTGGATCTGTTTGCACGATAAGCAAATTGAAAAGGATCGAAATCTGGGGGGAGGTAGTCCTTGATGTGCTGAAGAACCAATCTCTCAAAGCACTTAATGATAACTGGAGTGAGGGCCACAGGACGATAATCATTCAGGCTAGTGGTGGGCGACTTCTTTGGCACTGGGATGATTATGGCTGATTTTAGGCAGGCCGGGATGACTGCTTGGGCCAGGGAGAGATTGAAAATTCTGGTAAAGATGTGGGCAAGCTGGTGGGCTTGAGTGTTTGATGCCTGTCATTGCAGTGTGTGGAGCTTGCATGTTCTCCCTGTGCCGGGGGGGTTTCCGCCGGGTTCTGCGGTTTCCTGTGGATTGGCACCCCGTCCATAGTGTACCCCGCCTTGTGCCCGATGCTCCCTGGGATAGGTTCCAGGTTCCCCGTGGGTCAGTAGGATAAGCGATATAGAAAATGGATGAATGGATGGAGGACAATTAACAAAATTTACAACAGTGAAAAAGTCAGAGAAGGCCTCATTTGCAATGTTTACCTTAGCGAATAACTCCTGCTGCTGGCGGAGAAGCTCCTCTTCTGGGATGCCGAGATTTTCCAGACGTGAGCTCGCCTTTCTCCGCTTAAGCGCGACTGTCTTACACTCCTGCAAAACGTCCTTCACTTCCGTTATGTAGGATCCAAAACCAAGACTTTCAAGTGCTTCAAGAGAAGAGGAAAAAAGAGAGGCTCTATTAAACATTGGTGTCTGTGATTCATTCATCACAACTATTATTGGCCTGCATCACTGCACAGACTGAAACCACAGTTTGAATGAGCTTAGCAAACCACTATCTATGACTTTTTATTGCTTATTACGACTATTACCTAGTACCGCAGGACATTTATAGAAGAATGCTTACACAGAAATGTAACTGTCTGCTAAATCACAGAGCAAAAACAACAAGGGGTATGTCCAAAATTTTAAAAATAAATAAATAAATAAATAAAAATACAAACAAACCAAAACTGCATTCAAGGACTGTATTTGGAGACAGGAAGGCATCAAGTCATGCCCAAATCCACTGTTTGCATAGAATGTTGCCTTCTGAGTTACTCTCATCTGGCTGATTTTTGAAGTAGACTTCTTCTTACATATCCCATAATCCAGTGTGTCAGCCAGCCCATAGAATATGGTGATGGAAAACTCTAGGTAGAGAGGGGCAGTGTGTGGACATTTGTAATTATTTCTGGCTTAAGATTTTATTTCTAGCTAGAATTGTCTGGTGTCATTGCAGAATATTCACTCTACCCCCCAACAATTAATACATTATTCTATGTCATCTAATGGACTTTATGGAGTTATTGACCATTAGCGAAAATTGGTGACCTGGCAACATGGTGATGCATGCTGCCTTCAAAGCTCTCAAACGGTTGTCTTACAGGTACTTTTGCAGATATCAAAATGCTGCCTTTTGGCATGTTGGTGTGCTGAAGTGATGTTTCGGCATACCTTAGAATTCTGTCTATTCCTCTACCCATCCATCCCAGTGAATGATAAATAAATAAATAAATAAATAAATAAATAAATAAATAAATAAATAAGTGAGGCCTCTCCATCTGTCGATCCCAAAGGAGGAGGTGTACCCTCTGTACCAGTCAGTCTCAGTGAAGGAGGCATGGCATCGATGCCTGTAAGTCCTAGTGAAAGAGGTATAGGCTGCCTCCAAATATCCCTACTACCCTATTATACAGTAGGCCAAAAGCAGGGTGCCAAAGGAGTAGTGTGTCCGAATTGTCAGTATTAACAGTAGGCGAGAAATTCCAGATGACCTACTGCTTCCGCCAAGAAGGCAAAATAAAGAAATGACAGAAGGCAGCGCATCGGCTCTTTCTAAGTTGTAGGTCACATGATACTGGCAACATGCTGGATTTAGCATGGCCGGATTGTATTCATTCTACACACATATACCGATCAGTATGTACTGTATCAACGGCCTAGCAGTAGGTACTGTCACAGCATGCGATTTCGGACACAGCCATAGTCTCTATACCGGTTAGTCCCAGTGAAGGAGGCGTGGCCTCTGTGCCCGTCAGTCCCAGTAATGGAGCCGTGGCCTCTGTGGCTGTCAGTCCCATTGAAGGAGGCATGGCCTCCGTGGCCATCTGTCCCAGTGAAGGAAGCGTGGCCTCTGTGGCCGTCAGTCCCAGTGAAGAAGGCATGGCCTCTGTGCCTGTCAGTCCCAGTGATGGAGCCATGGCCTCTGTGGCTGTCAGTCCCATTGAAGGAGGCATGGCCTCTGTGGCCATTTGTCCCAGTGAAGGAGGCATGGCCTCTGTGCCTGTCAGTCCAGGTGAAGATTCTACCTGGAAGGTCTCATGGAAATTTTCCAACTTCAGTATTCACAAATTTTTCTAAAGAAGAAATAAAACTAGACAGGCCTGGATTTCAATTTTCCATGCACACCAATGCAAACACATAGTAATTCATCACATGGGTTACAGGAAAAATATAAAACAGATGTGTCATGATGAGGCAGAAAAACAAGCAGTGGTACAAGTAACTGTAGCAAAGCTGTATCCTATGTTTATCTATGAATCATGTAGTGCTGAGACCGAAATATTAATCTAAGACAACAAAGCCAGTAGGTGTAGCTAAGCTATGACACAAGCTTCTTTAAGTTTTTAACTGCATTTAAACAGACTAAATAAAATGAAAGCAAAAACAAGTGGTAGTTATTATATCATATGTACACAGTAATACTGTTGGACTAGTGTTTATCATGTGAAGAGCTGAATTTCCCCTCATGTTTCACACCAAATTGAAAGCAAGGAGGTTCACACAAACACAGCTTCATGTGGACGATGAAAGGCAACACCTTAGGTAAATCTTCATGGAAAGCAGAACAGGTTAAAACTGCTAGTAGTATTCAGTCCAGCTTGTGAAGCACACAATTCACGTTCTGTTTACTATAGCCGCAATTTAACTTACCAAAGGTTTTATAAGGTTTTATATTTTATAAGGGTATGTGAGGTTCAACCCAGAGTGCATCAGGGCAGGAGCTGCTAAATGATTTGGTTCACTTCAGTAGGAGCTTACAAATGCAGCAGATTTCTGCACCCTAGTTTATTCATAAGTACAGTCCGAGTCCTAAATTGCTCTGACCATGCAAAGTGTTTGGAAAAAAAGAAATAGGTCACTGCATATTTGTGAAATGATTTGTTTAACCAAAGAGAGACTTGCTCTTCTATTTTCCCCAGCACAGGATCTAAACTGGTGTAGGCATTTATAATGGTTTTGCTCACAATTAACAGCAAACTGGACTTCTCTAGGTTGAATCTCTGCAGTTCATGTATAAATAAGACAGAAACAATATAGAGAATATATTATTTAACTAACAGTATTTATGCAATGTTTATGCCTATAATACCTTACAAGATGAAAACGCATTTTTCTACCTCAATCATCTTTCAATACTTCAGGATCCTACGTTCATATCATTTATTAATTCATATGATGCTTTTATCCAAAGCAACTTATAGATGAGGAAATATAAGCAAAGCAATATATTAGTAGTGCTATCATACAACATTTTTAACTGAGTTCAAGAAAAGCAAAGTGTGTAGAGTAGAGGTGTAACAGCAGAAAAGATAGATAAATAGACATACATACATACACACACACATTATATATATATATATATATATATATATATATATATATATATATATATATATATATATATATATATATATATATAGATAGATAGATAGATAGATAGATAGAGAGAGAGAGAGAGAGAGAGAGAGAGAGAGAGATGGAGGAGGGGCAAGTTGGGGTTAGTTAAGTGTTCACAGAAGAGGTGGGTCTTTAGCAGTTTTTTGAAGATAGTGGCGGATCAAGGTCTTGAATTTGATGCGGGTGACTACAGGAAGCCAGTGGAAAGAACTGAAGAGGGGCGTGACATGGCTAGGGGACATGGTTGTTCCCGAAGACAAAGTTAGCTACCTAGTGGTACAGCTTTTAGGAATCTGAACCAGTGAGAACATAGCTTTTAGCTCTCCTCTCTGAATCTCAACCGATTGTCTGTCATCTCTGCAGGCTGTAAGCTCCCTTCCAAAGTGACACTGTAATCAGTCACAAACATTTAAATAAATATCACAGTAACATTTCTGAAAGATTTCACTGTTTGGACTTTAGCTAATTGTTAGTACTCACACCCATCCTGACAATTAAACCTTGTTGTTATCTGATGACTGCAGGATGTCTAAAAAGTCTCCATACATAGGGGAAATTAACCCTTCTTAACAAAATGTCTTACAAAATTTTACTTACTTAGTTTATATTATGGGGCAGGGGTGGTTCAAGAGTTAAGGCTCTGGGTTACTGATCAGATTGTCAAGGGTTCAAGCTCCACCACTGCCAAGATACCACTGTTGGGCCCTTGA
Source organism: Ictalurus punctatus (assembly GCF_001660625.3). Lineage (NCBI taxonomy): Eukaryota > Metazoa > Chordata > Actinopteri > Siluriformes > Ictaluridae > Ictalurus > Ictalurus punctatus. The sequence goes on along the minus strand of NC_030426.2, from coordinate 16,503,192 downwards.
GCAAGGTCCTTAACCCTCTCGGCTCCTGGGGCACCATATCATGGCTGATCCTGTGCTCTGACCCCAGCTTACTAACAAGCTGGGATATGCAAAGAAAGAAATTCACTGTGCCGTAATGTATATATGACAAATAAACAAACTCTTCCTGGATTTTTTGTGATTGTTGCGACCAAAAACGCTTGATTTTGTTTTTTTCCTCTAAACTTGTGTTGCAATTAGCAGAGTTTTTTGTGCTTTTTTTTGCAGAAAACTACTTGAATTGGCAAAATTGCAATTGTCTTTTGTAGTCATGTTTGTTGGTAAATGAGACTTTTTACCTGTTCGACACATATGAATCAATGAGGGCTTTGGATGAATGCGCATTGTGATGACGTCACATGACGCGTCTTACTCTTGGCCCAAATCTACAGAACATCTATGGTCATTTTGAAAAACTGCAAGCTCCTCCGAATGTTGTGGAATTTGCTTGTTTTTCTGCAATCGCAAAATCCTGGAGGGACTGAATAAACGCTGCTCATGGCTCATAAATCATTCTCATGGCTGGATCGGGAAGCGGTCGCAAGGTTGCGATGGACTTTAAAAGGTAACATGGCAAGCACGTCTCACATGACACTGCTGCCAAACTTATTAACAAATTCAAAAAGAAGTGTTGCAGACCAAACGAGAAGTGGACGTCCACGAACATCCACTCGAAGGCACAACTGACGTAGTGCTGGCAAACATAGCCCCCTGTGTATGGAGACTTTTTGACCTTCGTGTAGAATCAGGTGTGTTAAATCAAAGAATAATTCAAATTTAGGGGAAAAAAAAAAAAAAAAAAAACCTTCATGCATACTGGACCACAACCTCACTGGCTTAACTTGTGTAACCTTTTCACTCTCTGCCTGGAAACCAGAATGATTAGGAAAAGGTAGAGGTCTTCTTATGTACCAGGCACAAGTTAGAAGCCTGGAAAACCATGCTCACTGTATATGACTGACTATGTGGTTACAAAGTCTTAATTTACACTATCTTAGACATGACAACACAGGAACATACAACCACAAAACGAGTTGTACGAAGTTCGGAGAAAGCCACACCTTATCCTCCTACTCTACAACATCGAACGCATAGAACTTCTAACACATGAGAATCATGTGTTCAAAACTCATAAAATATAGTGAATGCAAATGCACACTCAAATCTCAATCAATTTAACAGACATAACTGCACCATGTTATCCTGATAGTACGTAACAGGACACACGTGCATGCATGTTATATACACATGACATCATGATGGTAGAACACTGTATACTCCAGTGCAAAATGTCGGCATTGGCACTGACCATGTCCTTCACGAAGATACCTTCAGAGGACTCGAAGGAGAACACACCCTCTTCGGCATGACAGCGGATAGTCGAAATATAAATCCTCACTTTTTGACAGCTTATAGTATGCTATAAAGTCAAACAGGATGACCGGTACAAGCATATTGTGGATAAGAGTCTTGAGATGACCACGGGACAGTTTTCGTGATTACAGCAGCAGGTCTTGTGTACAGATCTGCAGTATCTAGGTGAGATTATGCACTGACGCATGGGTGAGACTTGAGCATAATGTGTTTTTAGGAAGTGCAAATCTCTTGGGAATTCATCGTCTTCTGAGAGAGAGAGATATGATGTTGCCTAGGAGGAAGCTGTACTTCTGTTTCATTCTAAATAAAAGGAGATCTACTGGCCAGGGAAGTTTAAAGCGGCAGTGTGCATTGTGAACACTGTATAACTAATTATTAACACGTGTCTAATGACCAACTATAATACATCAAGGTAGAAAAAAGAAGCGTCCACGTGCACAAATTCAGGATGTTGTGTGTGTGTGTGTGTGTGTGTGTGTGTGTGTGCGCGCGTGTGCGTGCACACATGCTCACCGTTGATGACATGCTCCGGGGAGATGGTCTTCTTCTCGGACTTGTTGCAGATCTCATTGGCCTCGGAGGAGACCAGGTGGATGAACTCAGTGCAGCAGTTGACCACCAGCTCCCGGGCGTCGTTGGCCACCCGCACGTTGGGAAGCGTTTCTTTAATCATCTTGTTGATGGCTGCTCTCGGGATGGTGAGGTCGTCGTCGTTTCCGGACGAGGAAGCCATTCTTTACCTTTGAACTCACTTTTGATTTCACGGGAACTTACCCAGCGAGCTACAGGACCGAGTTTAAAGAGACGGAAGCCGAATCGGTGCAGTGAAGGAGCAGGGCTTAGATTTCCCCCAGTGTCTTGGCTTGACACTGGAATAGTTTATATATATATTTTTTATTTTTACAAATGAAAAAAGCACTATCAAGACGGATAAAGTATAAGACTTATAGCTAGCTAACCAAATATACGGAATTATAACTACACGTATATATTAAAAAAAATTATATGAAAAGCGTTTCCACTATCTTAACGCGTTCCTAATTAATGTTGAATTACCGCAACCAAAACAAATCACCTCACATTGGAAACTTGGCTACAGGACTAAATTGATTATACACGGAGGCATTATGAAGTTATATTGCATAAACGCCCCAGAAGCAGCATTTAATTCATTATTTTTTATATATATATATATAATATTAAATATTCCCCCCACGGTTGTTATAGCGATCTTCAGAATCAATCCCACAATGCAAAGCTGAAGGATATCCGGTGCCGTGTTCCGACAAGTCCCGCCTCTCTCGCGCTATGATTGGCTAGTGTAAACACCGTGCTTCCAAGTATTGATTGGCTAATTTTTCCGCCCAATAAGAAAACACCCGTCGTAGTCAAACACAAAAGGTCTATTAGAAAACGACTATAAAACTCAAGATGCTTCTTACTCTCTGTTTCTCTCTCTGACTCTCATAATTTCAGTTCGATTAAATCAATGTAATGTGTGCTTTATTGTCATGACAAAATATGCTTGTATTGCCAAAGCAATATATAAAAGCATACAACAATACTCTCTCTCTCTCTCTCTCTCTCTCTCTCTCTCTCTCTCTCACTGAGTTTTTTTTTTTTTTAACACAATGTACATTAGTGGCATCTGGTGGTCAAAATCAGGAAATACACATAGTAAGGATTTTTTCCTTTATTTTAAATTTGAAACGAGGGTTTGGTTGTGCTTGTTGATTTTGATGAACTAAATCAAGTTCTGATGGAGAACTTTTGCCTGTAACCTTTTTGATCCACTGGGAACATTGAGTTATATACTGTAATTTACACTACCTTAACATTTATTAGTGCACTGGAGTTACTAAAGATTTTTTGTCCATGAGCGTTGCGTTTCAAAAATAGCAACAAGGAAACAGCATAGTAAAATAGGGAATTAACTCTACAATCAGTGTCCACACTTATGGACAGTCAATTTAATGCTCTTTTTATATTTGATATTTTAGTATAGAACAAAGTATCACAAGCTTCTGTAGAGACTATTCCTCCTTCTCAAATTTTCTACATAAAAGACAAATTAAACAACACTTTTTTAAAACTATTATTGTGGGGAAGAAGTAGTAGGAAGTAGTTCAGTAAAAGCTTTGCTGCCTTGCAGCTCCAGGGTCCTAGGTTCACTCCTGAGCCCAGGATACTATCTATGCGGAGTTGTGCATGTTCTACCCATGTTTGCATGGATTTCCTCTAGGTTTCCTTTCATTGTCTAAAAACATGCAGGTGGACGGATTGGCTATTTTAAATTGCCCATAGGTGTGTGTGGGAATGATATCCTACATCGGACTGGTGTCCCATGGAATAGAAATGTGATGCATTGTGGCAGCATGCAGAATTTGCAAACATATAGTGTATGCACCATTAACTTTAGTTACACACTACAGTACCAAGCTAAAAGCCTTGTAGAGGTTTTGACTGAAAGGTGTTTTGCAATCAAAATGCGTACAGTAGCAATATGATCACAACATGCTGTTCATATCATGTGGGCCCCATAGGATGAACATTTCATGATACTGTTCTGTCAGTATTGTGGTATTTCAAGTTGAAGGATGTGTTTTCAGGTGCAACACTATATTGCAACGATTAAGGTTAAACCTCACTGAGCATAAAAAAGTTGTCTTCCCTTCTCTCAGGTGAAGCCCTCTGCTGCAAATCTGAACACCAACGATGTGTTTGTGCTGAAGACTCCAGACGCCATGTTTCTGTGGAAAGGAGTCGGGGCCACGGATGAGGAGCTGTCTGCTGCCAAACATGTCTGCAGCTTCCTGGGTGGCAGTGCTACTGAAGTGGCTGAGAGGAAAGAACCAGGTGTTCATTCATCAAATAGCATTTTTAAAACAAATGTCTTTAATAAAATCTTCTCTATAGATTCAAGATTTTATTTGTCACTTATATATGTATATATATATATAATATATATACCCCCGTGCGTCTACACTGTGTACATTTTGTATGTTTAATGCACACACTAAACTGTGTACATTTTGTATGTTCAGAATGATAGTTTCTAAATATTTTGTCAACATTATATATTCTACATCTCAGTGATAATTAAAGGACAAAATATCAATGAATCCAAAGATATACTGATTTTCAGTGTGAACAGATTCGAGCTGATAAAATTGATCTCTTTAGTGAACTTTATCTAACGAGCCAGAAAGCCATGTTCATTGTAATGCTAACTGACGCCAGCTAACATCATAAAGCTTTTAACTACTACACTGAAATGATTTAAAATATTCTCAAATTTCAGCATTGTCCTCCTCTACAATAATTTGAAATTAATGTAAATAAAATAAATAAGTTTAAAATAACTTTCACTAATGAAAACACTTCCTAACTCACTTAGGTTTGATGCTTAGAAAGTGGCTTTGAGACAGTTCTATATAACTCTATTCTAAAAGATACTTTATCAGCCTTCATCAAGACGGGTCTCTTCCAATGTGGGATGTCATTTGCCTGCAGGAACAAATCGTAGAAACTTCCAGAATATGAGAATGCAGATTTATTTGTTTTTATTCATCTTAAGACGGATGGTCCAGAAGTCCGGAAAATGGGGGTGTTGTCTCTCCTGGGTTAAAGATGGTGAAACTAAAGGGAAGAGAAACAATTTGGCTTCACTTTGTACCATATATAGAGTCATTAGTTCCCTCTCTCTCTCTCTCTCTCTCTCTCTCTCTCTCTCTCTCTCTCTCTCTCACTCACACACACACACACACACACAAATCTAGTTCTGCAATGTTTCAGATTAACATCAGATTTGATGGAACAGATGGAAAACATTTAAAGTGAGACCTATGCTACACTAGATAGCATAGTGTCTATTATTATTATTATTATTATTATTACTACTACTACTACTACTACTGATAATAATAATAATAATAATAATAATAATAATAATAATAATAATGACTGTACAGAATTTTATCAGCATGTATAATTGATGTATAATTGCTATTACATGAAAAGAGATTATAGCCTATACTTACAGAGTCTATAAATTGGCCATCCAGTCAGACAAAGGCAACAGAAATATACCACATCACAATGTCTGCACAAACAACTAGTATTACTACAGCAATAGTCATTTATAATGATTATGATGACAGATGGTTTATATGAGTTCAAACCATATTTCCTACCTGACATGTACCTGACTGTGGCTACTCGAAGCAATTGTTTCACATGTGTGTCAGTAAGAATAGTGTGATGCCTTGGTTTCACATGTTTCAGGGTTGAAAAAAACTGCCCAATCACCTACAAGAGCAGTGTGAGTTCAGGCACTAATATCAGGTGAGGAGGCCTGGTGTGAAGTCAGCATTCCAGTTCAGTGGGGTTTAGGTCAGGGCTCTGTGCAGGCCACTTGACTTCTTCCAGTCCAACCTTGTCAAATCATGACTTCATTGTGCACAGGGGTATTGTCATGCTGGAACATGTTTGGGCCACATAATTCCAGTAAAGTGAGATCTTAATGCTACAGAATACAGAGATGTCCTATACAATTGTGTGATTCCAAGTTTGTGGCAACAGTTTGGGGAAGAAACACATATGGGTATGATGGTCATCTGTCCACATACTTTTAGCCATACAGAGTATGTAATTGTCTTTCTGCTTGCTAGTAACACTCTAAAAATATATGAAAGGATCACCATAGAGCAGTACAAAGATACATTGATTATTCAGCTCAGTCAAGGCATTGTTAAGGCAGTTGAGGCAGTTAAAGTACTTTAACCACTAAATGATGACATTAGCCATTGTTTCAAGATGCACATTTTATTATTAACCAGCATATTTCAATATTTGTTCTGCATTTGTAGAAAATGACTGGTAGGTGTAAATTAACATTTTGAGATGTTACATTGACTTTTTAAACAATTTTTGGAGGTTTCATTTTTAAATATTTCAATTTGAATGCTTATAATTATGAAGGCCACATTTACATGCCAGATAGAGAACACATTGGTTAAGTTCTTACATTTAGTTTTAGAATATATTTAGCCAAAACACATATTTTAACTGTATGTTTAAAACTTCCTGTATTTAAAAAATAAGCCAGAAGCAAATATTTAATGAAAAACGACATGACAGTGTATATAGTGACTAGTGCATAGCATTGTTTTTGCTGTTAATCTATAGCTCTCTCAGATAGCAGGCTTGTCTTATGGCAGACAGCAGCAAGCCATGCAAACTATGAGTGTGTTTAGAAACAGGTACGGATATGTTCCAGAGGGTCTTTGTCCCACATTTTAGTATCCCAGGCCTGGAACCAGCCAGTGAAAGTGGGTGGCTCAAAGCCCTGCTTAATGATGCTGATGGGGGTGCCATGACGGCCAGAGGGGTCTGAGTTCACATAGTCTTTAGCTGAAGGAACAAATACAAGAAACATATTATGTTTATCTGACTCAGATGGTTACATTTCACAGTTATAATTTAATAACCTCATGTTACAGTGATAGATAGGCTAATGTTGCTAGCATGTAAGGGACGCATAGAGCTAACAGGTTAGCATTGTGAAAACTTGCAAGCCTAAATCATCGCATACTTACAGTTGCGGTCATACGTTTGCATATACCTTACAGAATTTGCAAAATGTTAATTTTTTTTTTTTTTTTTTTTTTTTTTTTTTTTAAGAGAAATCATAAAAATTGCATTTTGCCCCGAAGAAGCTATTTCACATTCATTGATTCTCAAGAACGCAACACACTACATTAAGTAGTGGAGATGTAAACTTTTGAACAGAATAATTGAATAATTGGTGTAAATTGTTATTATTTTGTCTTCTGGGAAACATGTAAATATGTAGTTTCTGAAGGGCAGTACTAAATGGAAAAAAAAGATCTTTAAGCAAAATAAAAACAATTTACATTTACAACTGTTATTCTAAAGTTTACACCCCCTGCCTCTTAATGTATCATGTTGCCTTCTTGAGCATCAGTGAATGTTTGCACCTTTTGTAATAGCTGTGTACTAGTCCCTCAGTTGTCCTCAGTATGAAAATCTATGGATTTGGATATCTAGATGGATTTATGATTCCTCTTTTTAAAAAAAAAATATTAATGTTTTGCAGATTCTGCAAGGCGTATGAAAACTTATCACCTCATTTGTATTTCAAATGGCATCAAGGTTCTGATATTGTATGGCACAATATTCTCTATAAAAACTGACAAAAGTATGTTACAGTATGTTGATAAATACAACACCTGCTGTATGACCAGAAGCTTGCAAATTCAAATGTTTACGATTCCATGCTCTCTGGGTGGAAAGGATGGCCTTCCTCTTTCCCATTAATCACAGCAATGTTTGCTAATTGCTGGCATCTGTCTATAGAATAAGGCACTTAGTGCTACCCTCCTATGAGGTTACTTGAGCTGCAGTTCAAAAATATGAGGCTTCTGGGTTCATGTGCCTTGGAGAAAGCATGCGTTAACAGGTAGCAGTCATGCAATATGGGAGACTCGGCTAACAGGTGGAAATTGGCAACAAGAAAATAAATTTTTCTCTCAACTGTTCCTGGAAAAAAATTATATGTCTGCACAGTCTGCCCCATCCTATCTCTGACAAAATATTGTTCCTGCTAGAGGACATGGGTCATCAAATAGAAATCTAGCAGTCATCCCAACAACTCAGCTGAAGAGGTTTATTTATAACAGACGCAAAGTCTTGTGCACATCTCTCTACCCAAAAATATGAGAGTCTCTCACACTCTCAGCAGTTTTGAGATGGCAGTATGGTATCTGACGGGATATGAGAACTCTACAGTATGTTGCATCAGCAGTACCTATTTTATCTGAGCCGCTCTTCTCCACTTCGTTGGCATCGTTACCAATCCAGACAAAGATCTGAAGAGCAAGAAAAAAAAAAACATTGACATCCTGCACATTCAGACCCAGCAGGCTTTGTTATTAATACAGCAAATGGGGTAATGGGGACTGTATCACTGAAGTAACTAGATAGAGGAGTAGAGATTTGATGGAGCATGTAGAGGTACCTGGTGCCAGGTATCCAGAAGCATGACATCATCTGAGGCCAAATCAACCTGAGTGAAGTCTCCTGGCACTTCCTCTACCTGGGAACAGGATGTGACAGAGAGAGAGAGAGAGAGAAAGAGAGAGAGAGAGAGAGAGAGGGGTGGGGGAGAGAGGGAGAGAGAGAGGGAGAAAGGGGGGAGGGTGGGAGAGGTTTATATGTATTCATTATTTTAACTTATTTCTATATTTCCATTCTTGTACCAATTTATAAAATAACTTTAAAGTAACTGATATCTATACTAGGTCAATGAAGTTAACTGAAAGTGTTAATTGTTAAATTACAACATCCACTGACTCCTGTTCTGCGAACTCACTATGAGACGGCCGGTTTTGTTGGAGCATCCAAACAGGCGAGGTGGTTTAACTGTCTTCTGCAGACTGCTGGAGGTCTGATAGTCCTTCTTTCCACCAAGAGCAGACCAGAACCCCGCTGAGAAAGAGACAGAGAAAGATAGATAGATAGATAGAGATAGAGAGAGAGAGCGAGAGAGAGAGAGAGAGAGAGAGACATTTTAACAACCAATAATATTCTTATACCGCACCAATTTTAGTTAATCAGGGCTTCTACTGATATGATTGTCAACTGAAATAAACAGCAGGCATACTTATAAACATTTTTAAAAAACTCAATAACATGAAACTGTCACTATCAAGAGTAAATATATGCCGTCATTCCGATGGCAATGATGTCAAAGAGACCATAACTACATCTTATAAATGAACTATGTTAATGCATAATACTTTTGCAAGTTATTAGCTCCCTACAGTGTGTTCAAAACAGGATGAATTTATTTTTCCTCCATTATCAGCATAATTTCTGGCTGATCAAGGAAAGAAAAAGACCAAGGAAACCTTTAATTAGTCTAATTTTAATCAGCTAATTAATATATCTTATTTATTGTTAATCACATACATACTGCATATTTTGTACATCCATTTTCTACACATCCCATGCTAATTTTGTATTTCCATTTTATTCCCTTCTGATTTTATTTTTAACTTAGTATTAACTTTTTATTTTTAACTTTTTAACTCAGCTCGAATCTGTTCACACTGAAAATCAGTATATCTTTGGATTCATTGATATTTTGTCCTTTATTTATCACTGAGATGTAGAATATATAATGTTGACAAAATATTTAGAAACTATCATTCTGAACATACAAAATGTACACAGTTTAGTGTGTGCATTAAACATACAAAATGTACACAGTGTAGACGCATGGGGGTATATATATATATATATATATATATATATATATATATATATATATATATATATATATATATATATATATATATATATATACATATATAAGTGACAAATAAAATCTTGAATCTATAGAGAAGAATGCTATTAAAAATGTTATTTGATGAATGAACACCTGGTTCTTTCCCCTCAGCCACTTCAGTAGCACTGCCACCCAGGAAGCTGCAGACATGTTTGGCAGCAGACAGCTCCTCATCCGTGGCCCCGACTCCTTTCCACAGAAACATGGCGTCTGGAGTCTTCAGCACAAACACATCGTTGGTGTTCAGATTTGCAGCAGAGGGCTTCACCTGAGAGAAGGGAAGACAACTTTTTTATGCTCAGTGAGGTTTAACCTTAATCGTTGCAATATAGTGTTGCACCTGAAAACACATCCTTCAACTTGAAATACCACAATACTGACAGAACAGTATCATGAAATGTTCATCCTATGGGGCCCACATGATATGAACAGCATGTTGTGATCATATTGCTACTGTACGCATTTTGATTGCAAAACACCTTTCAGTCAAAACCTCTACAAGGCTTTTAGCTTGGTACTGTAGTGTGTAACTAAAGTTAATGGTGCATACACTATATGTTTGCAAATTCTGCATGCTGCCACAATGCATCACATTTCTATTCCATGGGACACCAGTCCGATGTAGGATATCATTCCCACACACACCTATGGGCAATTTAAAATAGCCAATCCGTCCACCTGCATGTTTTTAGACAATGAAAGGAAACCTGGAGGAAATCCATGCAAACATGGGTAGAACATGCACAACTCCGCATAGATAGTATCCTGGGCTCAGGAGTGAACCTAGGACCCTGGAGCTGCAAGGCAGCAAAGCTTTTACTGAACTACTTCCACACTGTAACACACTTGCTAGTCCACATTTTTATTTATTGCTATATCAAACAGTAAAAATTATGTTAGAATAGTGTTATGTAGCATGGCAAAAGTGTTTAAAAAAGCATTATCATATAATAACAGGAGAATAATAAAAAAAAAAAATTACTGCAACATCCCTAATCTCATCTGACCGGCTAAACATTGGCTAATAATGTTTTTCCTTTTGCTGTTGCAGAGCAACCATGCAAATCTGCCAAACATGTAAGTGGATATTTATCATAATTCAAGAGGACAGAATGTCCTACTATTAACAATAAGTGCGTAATATGCAATACCTGACATAAAAAATACAGAAAGGATTCATTTCTAGCACTAAGATTTGACATCAACATGCATCAGGCTGACCTCAACAGCACGTGTAGCACGGGTGGAGCTTTGACGAATATGGAAGAGACGTGTACTTCCTGTACTGCTCTGCCCGCCTTTTCGTGAAGTCCCGCCCAAGGAGATGATCATCGGTTTGCCCTTAAACAGGCTCATCAAATGGGGCGGTTCCTGGCCTTGAGTGACACGCACCTGCAAAGGAGATCACACATCAGAGCTGGAGATTATACATTAAGGATCGTGTATTCATCTTGAACTAAATATCTTAAACAAACAAAAACAAAATGTTTGCTCATAAATGTGGATCTGTTTGAATATGCATGTTTCCAGCTATTAATTATTGGGTTCAGCAGGTTTCCTTTTCTTCCAGCTTTGATGTTTGGGTCAAACCTGGTCATATAATCTGCAGAAATGTTGCTCTTTTAATGCAACCCACATTAACTAAACATTTGAAAGACTACTAAAGCAATCACCATTTCCTGATTGCTGTTGGTGTTTAAAAATTCTTTCGACCCACACATAAAGACGTCTAAACAAATGTCAAGTATGTTTTTAGGCCACACTGTAACAAACCTTTACAAGACCTTTATGTAACAAAAAAATAATGTTTCTCTCAGGTAGAGGGACAGAAAACTCAGACAATGCTGATAAAGCACCTGTAGAGCGCATTATCCCAGCTCTCCATGTCCAACTAATCCTGTTCAAAGAGCTTCAGAAACTTTCATTTACAATCATTTAGCACAACTGATTCATAAACACAGAGAAAAAAAAGTATTAAAAAAAAGAAACACTGCCTTAAACTACTGAGGAAACATTGATTTTCTGGTGTCCCTATGATTGTAAATGTGAACCACAGAATCTGTTATCAGTACTGTAAAGATGAGTCTGACCTGCACGGGAGATCCTCCCATGGAGTCGTCCAATTTGACTGTTAAAAAGGCAGAGGCGGCCAACTCATCCTGCGTGCACTTCAGCCCCTGCCTAGAGCAATCAATCAATATCAATTTATCAATACAAATCAATGTCACAATCAGTTACTGAGAAGGTCAGATAGCATTGTGGCTTATGGTTGGACTGTCTCACCAGGTGTAGATGATATGCTGCTCTCTGGCTCCCTGTTTGTAGCTGTAGAGGATCAGATAGCAGTCTCCTCCATAGAACTGACCATAGGTGGAGGGGTCTACAGGAACCTTGTCACTACCTTCAACACGCCACACCTGTAAAGATAACCCAAGATACATTTACATCTACTCATTTAGCAGATACTTTTATCCAAAGCGGCTTTTCAAATGAGGAAATACAAGCAAAGCGATATATTAAGTGGAGTACAATACAAGTAGTACGAGCATACAAGATTTTTAATTGAGTTCTAGAGGAGCAAAACACACAGAGTCGTGGTGTAAGAGCCGGTGTAAGTGCTGAATTGAAAAAATGCTCCGCTGAGTAGGTTGCACAAGGGAACATAAACTTCAAGGTGAGTGTTGACGTAGAGGGGGTGCTGTTCCAGACAAGGCCTTGTACGTGAGAATCAAGGCCTTGAATTTGATGCGATTACAAAATCTTGCCTAAAAACCTCTCATAATGCATGTGTTACATCACTCAGATACTGAAAGAGTGACAACCCTGCAGTGACTGGTGTTTTCTTTCTTTGAGCAAATTTAGGTCATGAAGACCTAGCTAATAAGTTGACTAAGATGTTAAATATGGTAGAACGCTGAACTCTGAACTCTGCAATACTCTGTAAAGTGACAGTACGTTATCAGATCAGAATGATGACAAGTTTAGAACACAACTTCAGTTACCTTCACTTCTACCTTGAACTATATGATTGAAAACCTACTGTTTAAACTAGACCTAGATGTAAATATATATGAGCAATGGACTGGCATCGCATCCAGGGTGTATTCCTGCCTTATGGCCAGTGTTCCTGGATACAATGTGACTCTGATCAGGATAAAGTGGTTACTGACGCTGAATGCATGAACATACAGAGATTACAGAGCTCCAGGGATGATATCTGACAGGTGGTTAAAAAATGTCACTTTGTGTAATATAATCACTTGCACTACTAGTTAGAACAGATAATGATGCAATGGCAGTGCAAATTCTGCACAAAACAGAAAAACTATTTTTAATTGTAGACTAAGTGCTCATAAACTATGGTTAGGACAGATGGCTATTGAACAGCTAAGTTGAATCATGTGATTATTCAATGTGATGATTCACCCCTGCCTTAAATCTTCAGAATCTCATATTGAAAATATTCTTAATCTCATAATCAGATTCTCATATTCAAAATCCCACTTCAAAATCTGCAAACAAGGTGCAAAATACATTCGTATGTATTAGATTTGTGTTCTGACTTACCTGCACCTTGCCCGACCCATCGTCCACCATGCCGTGTTGAGCAGCCATGGCTTTATTGGAGTGCAGACTGGATGCGTCAAAGGGGACCTGCTCCACTCTGGCGATTTTCCCAATAGTGTAGGCCTTCCCTGGGCCCGTGGTCTGATCCTTATCCTTCCAGTTGCTGAAGAACTGTTTAAACAGGGTGGTCTCCCCACCAGCGGGCAACAGCTGGATCTAATCACAAACAATCAACAGATGTTGACAGCTAGACTTCAGTTAGATGTTGACAGATTTGAGGTGCGAGGAGCCCTGATTGGAATTTTACCTGGGTGTTTTTAGGGTAGTTTTTGTCTTTGATAAACTGCTGTGCGGCATTCATAGACGCCTTTCGTTCAGCTTCGTTGGCTTTTGGACCTGAAGGGCAAAAGAAGACCAATGGGTCAGAAATAAATAATCTAATTTGGCCTTAGATTTCAGTAAGTTCAGTTTAAGTTCAGTTCATTCCTCAATGATCATCATACAGACGTTGATTCAATTCCAGTTCTTATCACACCTAGGCAAGATGTGAATTCAGTTAAACTGAATAGGTTCTCATATGCTAATGCTAAGATTTTAGCTGAGCATTTCTAACTTTTCATATGGCTAATTAATTTCTGTAAGTAACTGATATGATAAACAGCCCTAAATCACAAGATTCACCTTTCCACAAGAAGATTTTGCCATCAACTCCATTGTCAAGGATGTAGCATTCACTGGGAGAAAGCATCTCCTGTTTGAATGGGCTGCTCTGAGCCACCAGAGAGGCCTTCATGGAGCCTGAAGCATCAGAAACCTAACCAAACACGATTAACATTATATCTACCAGTCTTATTAAATGACTTCAAACTGAAACTACAAATCATATAATAACAACAATAATAACAACAGCAACAACAATAATAATAAATACATTAGTGTTTAATTCTATTATTCTTTAATTTTCATTATGCATTTAATAATTATAAATATCATTTAAATCATATTTATTTCATATTTGTTTCTGTTTACAGACACAGACACACACACACACACACACAAACAAAATGACAACTAATGGTTTACCATATAAAGAGTGCCCTTCTTGTTGGCTCTGTCAACAGCCTCATCATCAGCACTTCCTGCGGGTATGTCGGGTTTGGATCCAAGAACCTAAAAATATGCAACATATGAAGCAAACATTTCCGGTAGTTCAGTGACTAAGAGTTTCCTGCAGTTAAACCCAGCCAAGTTCAACAGCTTATATGAGGAATGGCTGGAGCAGTCTTTAAAGTTGACCTTAATGTAATCTGTAATGTTGAGACTTAGAATATCAATTTCATAAAAACACATTTACAATTGTTGAAAAAAATAGTTTGGCTAAAAAGGAATTACACACAATTTCTGCCTCACTCTGAATGTAGACAATCAACCAGGATATGTTTTTTCTACTATAGTTTTGCACTACAAAACGACTCTACAAAGCTAATGGAGTAAACGTTGATTAGATTATAGCTGATTATAAAGATTAAGGTTATAGCTGCCAGTTTAACACTCTGCAAACTGCATGCCTAAATCATTATATATTCACCAAAATAATGTTGATTTGTTCAGTATCTCAAATAAACGTTCCTCAGCAGCGCGTTGTATGGTATTATGGTATAGGTATGAGGCATGGAATTGTATATTAGAAGTGATTTGATGATAATATAATTCCACTTAATATAATATAATATAATATAATAT
Source organism: Ictalurus punctatus (assembly GCF_001660625.3). Lineage (NCBI taxonomy): Eukaryota > Metazoa > Chordata > Actinopteri > Siluriformes > Ictaluridae > Ictalurus > Ictalurus punctatus. Next base: position 16,488,116 of record NC_030426.2, on the reverse strand, counting down.
AATATAATATTATATTATATTATATTATATTATATTATATTATATCATATCATATTATATCATATTATATTATATTACAAAACTAAAGAAACAAACTTCAGACACCATGTAGGTCTTGGCTAATTCTCTTGGAAAATGTCTAAACGAAAAGCTCTTGAACAGCATTTGTGTATCGATTTCTCAGTTTCTCCCCTCAGTGATGCTTACAGCAGTAATGGCCTCCGGCTCCAAGCCCTCCTCAACCATCTGCAGCTTGGAACGACCATTACGCTCATTATCGCGGATGTCCATGGCCACCTGAGATGCTTTCAGACGTTCAAATCGGTTACACTCACTGCCACACCACTGATAGATGTCCTATAACACAGAAACATATCAAATAGTGTTATTCTTGGTGTGTATTGCCCATAATTTACTGTAGGTGTGTAATAAAAAAAGTGTAAACCAAAGTGATCCAAAACTGATTATTTGTCTGTAGTGTCCTTGTGTCCTCTGTTAACTAGGTAATTTCAGCATATTCAGTTGCTATTTGTTAGAGTTGCTAGCAACTGAATAGGCTACAAAAGAGCAATGTTATGATTCTCTTTTCTAGAAACTCTTCTCTGCACTGCAACACTGACCAAAACCACACTTTCATTTCGGTTTTCTTGATAACCAATACATATTAGAATGAATTTTAGCATCTGGAACAAAGGCTTCAGTTATTGCATGCTTATAAGATAATGGATAACAGAATACAAGTAATTACTTCCAGTGTAATTATCAATTATTATTAATTGTTACATTCTCATTTACATTTGGTGTTATTAAATGATATTATTCTGTTACATAATGATGAAGAAAGACAAAGGATATGACGCACACCAGAAACTAAACAGTGCTAAGGGTAATTGTACAGCAAGCTCTGGTTTGCTGCTTTGTGACACCTGACCTTGCCCAGATCGATGATGAAACAGTCTCCACGGTTGAAGCTGGTCCATGACAGAGGAACTTCGGTGGCACGGATCACCCTCCGCCCTTTAACATGGAGTAATCGCTTCACGTCCATGTCATTGGTCACCACATGTTGAAAGCCAGAGGCCACACCACCTTGCTGTGTGTGTGAGACAGAGGAGAAGCAAAGAGACATAACTGCACTGAACACAACATCTAAAGGACCAAAACAAAGTGTCTTTACTTATCTGTCAATCATGTTGCAGGTTAATTTAGAAAGCCCACCTGCATTTGCATTTAGACAGCATGTAGAATAGGCATGTGTTTCAGGGTGTGGTTTTGGAAGGAAAAGTAAAAAGGAGTTTCAGATGGATTCACTGGCTATACCTTTAATTAAGCTCTTTCAGTGTTTCATCAGTGTATGTGTGAATCAACACTACAGATGTTTAGTACTATAACTGTTGATTCATTACTGTAGGTGTGAGTCAGCACTGTGGAATTTGCTTCCTTTAGTGTTTTTCTTTCTATTATCATCACACTTCTTTTCACTGTTTGTTTGCTGTGCTCTCATACGAGACCCACAATCACATTGGTTTAAAGTATTCAGAATGAAAGGGAAAATACCCTCTTAGAGCATACACACACACACACACACACACACACACACACACACACACAAACACACACACACACACACACACACACACACACACACACACACACACACACACAGAGTGGAAGGACAATATTGTATTCCAACTTTACTCTTAGCAACAAAGGAATAAAAATGGAGTATCTCTCTGCTCTGATACAGACTTCTGGAATGAGGATGTTAGTGCAAGCCCAGACTTGGCCGACACTTTTGTATTGATCTTTCAGCTTAGACTAAAATGTGCCTGATAAAATCCATGTATGTATTAATCCTTTAACATCCCACATTATTCACCTTTAAGCTTATTATTAACTAACTATGATTTAATCAATACCACTAATAAAAATTATTGAGGGGTTAATGAAAACAGCAAAGACAAAAGAACAAACCAACTTAATTAATCTAATACTTATTTTAGAAGGAAAGTATTATGTTTTGAAGATGTTTGTACAGTTCCGTTTCTATGCTATAAACAGAATATGCCACCTTGTACTTAACACCGGACTTGAAGTAGCCAAGGAAGGTGAGGGACTCATTGTTCTGGACCTCACGGAACTGAACTGGACTTCCACCCAAGAAGTCGTCCAATTGGGTAGCAAAGATTGCTGCAGCTCCACTCTCATCCTGGGAACACTCACCCCCTAAGCAGACATGACATAGACATATGTCAGCAGAAATAAATAAATAAATGAATGAATAAATAAATAAATAAATAATTTGTTACATATATGTGAATACTGTATGTTATATTCACATTAAACATCAGAATATGAAAAAGTATGATTTTTGTGACTTAAACCATGGCATAGTAGTTGTTGTTACATAGAAGGGTGCTAAAAACAAAAAAAGATGCATAAGTAATGGTCTGCAGGTTGAAACACCTTGTTGATGAGAGAGATCAGATAATGACCAGACTGGTTTACGCTGACAGCACTCTTTACAACTGAGCTACAAAAGCAGAGACCAGAGATCAGCCTCCACTCCCGTCAGTCAAGAACAAGAATACGGAGCTACCATGGGCACAGATTCACCAAACATCGACAGTTGAAGACCAGGTGATTTCTTTTCTAATCTTCAACTGTCCAGTTTGAGTGAGTCTGTGCCTGTGATAGCCTCAGATTCCCGTTCTTCTGCTGTTGCAGCCCATGTACAACAAATTTCAATGTTTTGTGTGTGATGAGATGCTTTTCTGCTTACCACAGTTGTATAGAGTGATTATATGAGTTAATGTATCTTTCCTGTCAACTCGAACCAATCTGGTCATTTTCCACTGACCGCTCTTATCAGCAAGGCATTTCCACCCACAGAACTGTCGCTCAGTAAATGTTTTTTTGTTTTCTCTATTCTAGAGACTGTTGTGTGAAATTCCCTGGAGATCAGCAGTTTCTGAAATACTCAAACCAGCCCATCTGCTACCAACTTTCATGCCACAATTACAGCCACATAGATTGCACATTTACTTCATTCTGATGTTTGATGTGAACATTCCCCGAAGCTCTTGACCTGGATCTGCATGATTTTATACATTACGCTGATTAGATAACTGCATGAATGTGCAGGTGTACAGGTGTTACTAATAAAGTGGACGGTGAGTGTATAATTAGACAGACAGAGAGAGTGATGGATAGATATTTATTAGATATGTGGGCAGACAGACAAAGACAGAGAGTCTCACCAAGCCAGATGTGGATGGCGTAGGATGGAGCAGGAGTGGTGTAGAGAAGGATGTAGGCATCTCCAATGTAGAAGTTTCCATAGAGCTGCTTGGGTACTGGCACCAGATCCATCTTTTCCACCCTCCATACCTGCAAGCCTGGCTGTTTTCCTGCAGTCTGGAACTCCTTGTGGACCACCATGATCTCTGTAAATATGAACACACATTACTTTTCCACATAAAATAGACTATAGACACACATAATCGTGATCAGTCAGATGCAGTCAGATGAGTGTATGACGGTGTGAATCTCATAGGGTCACATCCATTTGGGAGATCTGATTATCTTTGACAAACAAGCACGTGCATCTGCTTAGTTAAACACAGATAATTACACACTCAGGAAGCAGAATGTTTGGCTAATTTTCTCAGCATTAGAACAACAAGAATAATATTAACTTAATCAACAATAAAGTCTGGAGTGAGGTAATGTAAGCAGTCTGCTGCCAGAGGACCTGAGGGTACAAGATGGGATCGGGGCAGCAGCTGAGTTTTCAATGTATTGATCTTTGTACAGAGTTTGAGCTGGTAGACCAATAAAGAGAGCATTACAATAATCAACAGGAGAGCTAATTAAAACACTAATGTTTTAGTATCTCATATATAAGAAAGGGTGAAGACAAAGGAGTTACAAAGGTGGAAAAAAGGGCAGATTGAGGGGAAATGTAATGTGAGTCTCAACTAGAGATCGACTTATAATCGGTTTTACCGACATTTCCCCCGATATTTAAGCATTTCTCGGATATCGGTTTTTTAATAACGGATCCACCAATAAAAGGCCACCACTGCAGCACTGAATCTGAGGGGAGATGAGTCAACAACAGTGTGCACAGTTAAGTATACTTGCTTTGCTTTAATTAATAAACTTTATTTAACATAATATAGCCATTAATGCATAACTGAGATGTGTTACATAAATGCTTGATATAAGCATTTGTTTAAGCAGCTTGATGCTAAGAAATAGAATCAAACTCAGGGAGTCATGTAATCTGTTTACCTCATCAATTTCTTTTTTTTAGACACTTCAGTTATAGTACACTTTATTTATTTATTTATTTATTTATTAAATTTATTTATTTATTGCACTCTTTCAGACCCCTCTATTTATTGGTGTATAAACAAGAGTATAATCTCAGTGAAACATTTAATAAAGTATCAAATAAAGCACAACATAAGACGGGCATAACATGATACATAGAGACAGCGCAAGCAACACAAGACAGTCACAACAGTCCAGTTCTGAACGTGACTATATACACATACAACAGTGCTGATGAGCTAAACAGGTGAATGAGACATGTCACATGGTGTAGTGTCTGATGGGAGGCGTAGTTCCTAGTCATTTTCCAATATTACATGATATTTTGTATGCAAGGAGGAAGTGAAATTGACAAAATTGTTATAAATAAAACGGTATGTTCAGTTCAGTGATGCTGTTATCACTGAGTCAAAAACAGAAGAAAAACAATAAATAAATATCGGTTCTGCATATCGGTTATTGGGCATATAAACATGCAAATAATCAGTATCGGTTATAAAAAATCAATATCGGTCGATCTCTAGTCTCAACAGTCTGGAAGAACATCCAGATACCTAACAACCCACACAAATTATTAGGAACCTGAACAGACACACCCTAAATGTCAACAGAGGAATCTAACAGTCTGGTAATTTGGGCCTATTGTCAAAACCTGTATTGCAGGAACCATGAGAGTCTTAATGTTAGGAACTGAAGTTGAATTTGCATATAACTGAAAGTAATCAATATATAAATTAACGCTATGATCATGATAGCATGTGTATATAAAAAAAAAGTGTGGACCAAGAAGTGAACATTGGGGCAGTACTGATTTATGTTTTCTAAGATTACAAATTATTGGAAAATTGCTGTATCATGTTTTACAGTTTCAAAAGACACCATGAGATCAAGGAGATGAAGAATTTTTGGTGAACCAGCATCAACAAACAGCAGACAACAGAGCTGATTAAATTCTGTGATGTGCACAAAATTCAGGGTTCATAAAGGTTATTTTCAGTGAGAAGTGTTTAAAGTTGCATGGCCACCACTTCTCCATTATTTTTGTCTTAGAACAGAGGTTGGGGATTAGTCAGTAAACTGAAGAAAAGGTGTGTAGGTAGGTAGGTATGTTGTTATGAAAGTGACTGCAAGTCTAGACCTGGGGATGGGTTATGTAAGTTTAACGAGTTAAATAACTTACAATAGCCATGTTTGGTGTACTGATATTTACTAGATATATTGTATATTTTATAAACTGTTCAACCATGACTGTATGACATGTCTGATAATTATATATAAGTTCACACTATTATGAACAGTTATATAATTATTATTTTACAGCACCAAACAACATGTTATCAATGATAGTTGCAACATAAAACTTGATGAACACATTTTCTGGCTACTTATAAATTTGTTGAGTTCGAACACATCTAGATATAGGGTCCAGAGAAAGGGTTTGTTCCTCTGGTAGTTAGTAAAAAATGGTTTCAATTTAACTTAATTTGTATAATGCTTTTAACAATGGACATTATTGCAAAGTAGTCTTTCAGAGTTATATAATAAGCAAGCCAGAGGCGAGGGTGGCAAGGAAAAATTCCCTGAGATGAAATGAGGAAGAAACCTAGATAGGAACAAAAGGGAACCCAGCCTCATCTTGGTAACACCGGATAAAGCAATTATAAATAATTTCACTCCCATAGCTGTATACTATATAGTCAAAAAGTGCAACTGTCATTATAGATTTAAGTTAAAGTCTACTTTTTCGAATTGAAGTTAATAACTGTTCAATGATGGAGACTTGAATAGTGGAATTTTTTTTTATCAGATCTCATGCTTGCTTTTGCTTAAAAACATTATTTCTGGATGCCACTGTGGCATGGTGAATCAAATGACAGTTTGGTTTATGCAAGTGAATGTGTTAGAGGAAAAAAGAATGAGAAAAATGTCAAGTGAGTCATACTTCAGGCCTGATGTCCATGGCCCAATGACTCATTTGGCAGTCCACAGAAAAAAATGGGCTGCAGGGAGAGAAAACCTAGTTTCTATTGTACACCAATTTTGTGATTCCGGCAAAATAATACATAGATATGATTATAACCCCCCCTTATTTTATATAAAATTTTATTATTATTAATCTATTACTTCTTAGACACAAACCAGGCTATTATATAAATAATGTTTATATATATATATATATATATATATATATATATATATATATATATATATATATATACACACACACACACACACACACACACACACACACACATATATGAGTCTGTAAGGAAATTGTAGAATATGCCATGAGAGAGTCGTGAAACTTCCTTTCCTTTCCCTACAGTGGGATTCAATGACATCGTTCAAAGATAATGCATGCTATAGATAGACACAAAACTGCACTTGCAAAACAAAACAGTGGCTTTGTTGACACTTTTTCTGATGAATCAAACGAAACAAATCTCCCAGAGTTCGGTATTAAACACCTTTGCTCGAAAGAATCGACTCGTGAGTCAGTTCATAAAATAATCATAATAATCACGGCTGGGCGGATGACACTGGGCTACGCCCTCTGGCGCAGGAAAAGAAAGTATGGAAAGAGCGTAGGTTTTAATATACTTTAAAAAATGAAAAAAGAAATAAATAAAAAGTCATTTCAGAATTGTAAGGTGCACGATGCTTACATGAACTTCTACACGGAAATCCGAAATGCTAATTTGCATGCTCTTACATCGTTACCGAACAGGGGGAAAAAAGGCAGCCATGAAAATAAAGACGCAATTACTTCCCCCTACAAAACCTTTTAATATGTTTTCATTACTGCAAAACATGTTAAACTAAAACACTGAAGCTCCCTGACCTGAGCAGTGATACTGTGCAGAATGTGTGAGTAATGATGATTTCATATAACTTGCCTGTATTGCTGATGAACTGAGTGACTGCTGGATGTGGATGGAGACGCTGGAGTGGTGTGGAAGCCCTACCTTCCTGAGCAGTGTTATAAGGAGGAAGTGAACAGCCTCTATGTCTCCTCCTCTCCCTCCATCCTCCTGCTGAAAACCCCCAGCTTGATCCGACCAGCTAAGTGCTGGTAGACAGGAAAGTTTCAGAGTTACCACTGCATATGCAACATAGTCATTATATCTGTGTTGCCCCTGTGCTATCCATGTGAAGTGCCAAAAGTTTATTTTCTACCATTTTTATTTTATCTTTTTTTTTTTTTCTTTTTTTTTTTGAAGGGAAATTGGTTCTGGGATACAAATCAATAAAAGTTATTATTACAAGACAAAGAAAACAAAGTTTTAATGAATTAGCATTGTAAGAATCTTTGTCTAATCATTTGTCTCGCACCTCTGTGGTTGGGAGTTCGAATTACACCTCTGTCCTGTTTGCATGGGGTTTACATGTTCTCCCTGTGCTTCAAGGGTTTCCCCTGGGTACTCCGGTTTCCACCCCCAGTCCAAAGATTGCCATTTCCAATTTGTTGGTAGTGTTTGAATGGGTGTGCGATTGTGCCTTGTGATGGGTTGGGACCCTGTCCAGGGTGTCCCCCACCTTGTGCCCTGAGTTCCCTGAGATAAGTTAGGATATGCAGTACAGAAAATGGATGGATTTAAATACACTATATGGCGAAAAGTATGAGGACACCTGACATTCACACTCATATGTGCTTGTTGAACATCCCATTCCAGATTTAGTCCCTGCTTTGCTGTTATTATAACCTCCACTTTTCTGGGAAGGCTTTCCACTAGATTTTGGAGTGTAGCTTTGGGGATTTGGGGATTCAGCCACAAGAGCTTTAGTGAGGTCAGGCACTAACATCGGATGAAGAGGCCTGGGATACAGTCAGTGCTCCAGTTCAGGTTTTTAGTGGGGTCGAGATAAGGGCTATGTGCAGGGCACTCGAGTTCTTCCACTCCGACCTTGGCAAACCATGTCTTCATGGACATTGCCTTGTGCACAAGGGATTTGTCATGCTGGAACAGGTTTGGATCCCTTAGTTCAAGTGAAGGGAAATCTTAATGCTACAGAATACAAAGCCATTCTATACAACTGTGTGCTTCCAATTTTGTGGAAATAGTTTGGGGAAGAACCACACATGGGTGTGATTTTCAGGTGTCTACATACTTTTGGCTATAAAAGGCACAGTGCTGTGAAAAATTATATGCCCCCTCCATGATTTCTTCTGTTTTTGTGTATATCTCATACTAAATAGTTTTAGATCTTCAAACAAAATACAACATAAAACAAAAGTAACCTGAGTAAACACACAATAGTTTTTATTTTACATTTTTTTTATTGAAGCAGAAAAAAGTTATTCAACACCTATCACCCATATGAAAAACTATTTGCCCCCTTAATTATTTGATACTTAAAATTTGGTCCTGTCACCTTCAGCAGCAATAACTGCAACCAAACTTTCAGACTTTCACTTACTTCTAGGACTAGGACTTACTCCTATGCTTTGGATCACTGTCTTGCTGCATAATCCAGTTGCACTTGAGTTTCTACTTACGGACTGAGGCCCGGACATTCTACTTTTGGATTTTCTGGTAGAGAGCCGAATTCATGTTTCCCTCAATTATTGCAAGTTGCCCTGAAGCAGCAAAGCATCCCCACACCATCATACTTCCACCACCATGCTTGACCATAGGTATGATGTTCTTTTTGTGGAATTCAGTGTTTGGTTTACACCAGATGTAACGGTACCCCTGTCTTCCAAACAGTTCCACTTTCTACTCATCATAGAACATTCTCCCAAAAGATTTGAGGATCATCAAGGTGTGTTTTGGCGAAATTCAGATGAGCCTGTATTTCAACCACCTTCTTTCTCATCATTTATGGAATTTAAATTTTGCCATAGTGTGTTACTTGTTAAGACCTTTTAACCAACTTCATGCTGTTGAAAAAGTTTGTTTGCAGGGTTTGCAGTAATCAGGCCTGGTTGCATCTAGTCCAGCTGAACCCCATTATGAATGCAGTTTCATTGATTTGGGGAATTATTAACTATGGGAGCAAATACATTTTCACACAGGCCCAGTTGGTAATAGATAACTCTTTTGCTTCAATAAATAACATTATCATTTAAAAACTGTATTTTGTGTTTACTCAGGTTGCCTTTGTTGTATCTTAGATTTAGGTTTAATTTCTTAAACAATTTATTATGAGTTATGTACAAAAACAGAAGAAATCAGATACGAAAACAAATACGATTAAATGCAAATACTTTTTCACAGCACTGTATGTTTGATAATATATTACACAATTTTTGGGAGTTTTATTAACAGTGCTTGGTATTGTTTTTCTGCTTCAGCTTTTGATGAAATGAAAATTTTATTGCACTTTTTTGTTACACAAATCTTTTCTGTAGTTTTCATTTCAGTTCATTATAATAGTCCTGCTACAAAAACTAATGTAATAAGTTACAATAAATAATATATTTAAAATGTTTTATTATTCATTTATTTTCACATTTCAGCATTTATCATATGTTGTTCAAATGATGTCACATGAGTTTATGTGCGATTTCAGGACATCATTTGTTGAAATGCAATTATTACTTATTAATTAGCACTTTTAATTGCATTAAAAAGATATGATTATATATATGATTATTTATGATTATAAAGGATATTACCAGCAGTTTGCTACAAGGTACACCTACCTACCTAGTAAATCTCTCATTTTATCAGGTAAACACTTATGTTGGTTCTCTTTATTCTTCTATTCCTTTTCTTTTAATTCTCCTCTTTTTAGATTCAACCTCTATCCAACACTATTACGTTCTTCCTTCTTTCAATATGTTTAAGGTCTGCATTGCTCTTGCCAGCCCAAATCCTCCACAGAGTCCGGCTTCAACTGCAGATCAGGAAAGATGTTTCCATCCAGCGGGTCCAAAACTGCAGGTCTTGTCAGCTCTTGTTTTAATATCCGACCAAAATACAGCCAAAAACCTTTCCCTTTAATATTAAGCCCAGATCCAAATGCAGAACATGTTCTGTTTATACCAGTATGTTATTCGATATTGGATATATTTCTATCTAAGCTATCCACCAAAGTGAGGAAATTGAAATTCTTTAGTTTCAACCTTTGTGGTAGGTCACAGTTCTTGTGTGTAATGTGTATTGGATATACAGTACATCTTGTTTTATTTAGAAACTCTGGCGGAGAGACTAAGTAAGAATCAGAGGGTGAGTCAGGCTCACAAAATGGTCACGCTAAATTATCCACCTGTCTAATTCTGTCCAGCTCCATCAGAACTTCTCACCAGACTAAACAGTGTGAAGGAATTGTAAGCATTTTCTCAGTTACTGCCCATCAGACCATTCACACACTGACGGTGACACTGACATGGTCACAGCAATGTATTGGTATTGGTGGAAGTGTATCAGGTGCCCAGTATTGTTGGAGTCTACTGTTGCACCTTTTATACACTCATACAAGCATCACACACACTTACAACACAGTCTGCTTTAATGATTTTTTTAAAAAGTGAAGCGTACTATCAAATACCATACAAGAATGAAAAGGGAGTTAATATGACTCATAAGTGAAAAACATTTGCTGCTTGAGGAAGTGACCATTAAATACAGAAACATATTTTCAAACAAATGCAAATGCTGTATTGTGTTAATAATTGTAAAAGGGAACAAATGTGTTTTGAACATTTAAATTAAAAAAAGAATGAAAGCAGTATCTGTGCTGAGGCAAAAACACACTGAAAGAACATCACCAAAAGGTATGTTGATGTGCTTGGAATGTTGAATTGCTGGCTTGGGTGATTGAGCACTTTGTGGCCTACAGGTGGCAAATTGCTTGGAGATCTGCTTTGTGTGATTGTGCAGTCTGTGCAATCAGTAGCACAAGGAGAGGTTTAGAGCCTAAATCCCTCACAGCAAGCTCAGCATTTTCAGCATTGTCTCCTGCTTTAGTTACACACACATGCATACACCATGGCCTTACCAATAATTCCACTGCAAACTCATTTGAATGCACGATTTGATTTGCAGCTGTTCACTGTCAGAAGAAAAGGTATTGTTCCCATTTTATTCATCAAACTATAAACAATATGAATGTACAACATACAACTTCCTGTTATGCCCCACTAAAGCTCCCACAATGACAATTTGTAAAATCCCAGGTCATTAATGTTTTGGGGTGACACATACACGTTCTGCCTCCACATTTCCCGTTGGAACAGTGGAAATTTACTCTGGCTTTAGACAGCACATTCCATCTACTCACATGCATAATTACTCCACAAGAATGCACTTTCACACACACACACACACACACACACACACACACACACACACAATTGGCTTAACCCTAACCCTTGCAATAAGAACATGGTTAAAACCGACACATCAGTTAGTCTGTAAAGGTGGATGAGTTTCATAAGAAGGTAACCTGTTATCTCTCTGTAAACCCGTGGATTCTGAAAACCATTCTGAAACACGTTTAGGACAGAACAGATCCCAGATGCTTTTACCTCTCTCATTTCTTATTTGTGCTTCGGAGTCACATTAATACCACCAGCCATCACAGCAGGAGACGCCACGGATGCCACGTCTCACTCAAAAGGAACTGCACCACAGATTTCTCTGATTCATTCTGTTCTGACTAAATAATGAATAAATCTTTATTCCGTCTTCTATTCTCAGTTTTATAGGCTAGGATGGAAACATGACGTAAAACATTGTCTTTGCCCAGAATCGTTTTTTTTTTGTTGTTGTTTTTTTTTTTTTAAGTTGCATTAATCTGAAAACCAGATCACACCACAAACAGACATGGAATAGGAAAAAAACCTCAGCATAATGTCTGGTAGTTTCTGTGGACAATGTTGCAATGAAACACATGAGAGATATGATTATTACAAGTTGGGTTATAAAAAGGTATGGACTTACACACACAAATTTAATGAAAGTATTGTTCATACAGACTGAAAGTCGTAGTACCAGCTCAGGCATGTACAAGGTGTTGCCCTGTCCCATTTGACTAGGCTAAGAAGTGGAAGCTAATGTAACCTAATAAAGTTGTTGGCCAGTGTTTTATTGTTTTCCCCCCCCAATATATTAACTACTAGGTGATGTCTTGTGCTAGCAGTAGAAAGGCTTGGTGGACTTTATTTTGCTTAGTTTCATCAATGTTTCCGCTTATCGGTTTATTCCTCATTCTGAAAAGATTTTGCATGACAAAAGATGCTTTGTAATCTGTGCATGCTCATTAACCCATCTAGTAAAAATTGACCCTCATTCTGAGGCCTGTGCTTTGCAACCAAAGCCAATGTGAAATGGACATGAATGGGGCAAGAAAAACATTCGGGTTTAACCCTGAAGTCAGGCATCCCTTTTTGATGCCACTCTCATTAATTTGTGCATTTCCTGTAGAAACTCATTCCAACTTTTTGGTTTGGACTGACTACCACAAAATAGTCATTGTCATAGTTAAAGTTGCTATATGTATTTTTTCCTTGAGCCAATTTTTAAAAAAAAGTTTTTGCTTTTACTACTGATCACAAATGCAGCAACTAGTGGCTCATCCATAGGGTCAAGTGTGGCAGAGCAACACCATTTATATCAGCCATTTATAGCCAATGTATATATATACATATATACTAATGACCTCTTTTGAGTGACCAACAATTTTAAACAAGTTATAAGACAAATATAAGCTAATGTTCCATGGAATTGCTTGCCTTACTAGATATTGCACAATCGCACTTAGCTTCCACAGAGTTATTATTGCACCCAGTGGTCAAAAATGAGATGGCAGCAAGCACTAATAGAGGTCCATCCCTGCCCTGTGCTTGCTTTTCAGTGAAGGAGAAGCAGTGGACAGACAATTAATGACAGACTGTGCTAAACACTCTGTTTCTAAAAAGATCTTGTTTTATAGCAAATAATCCAAATTCAATCTAATCCATTTTCAAATAAAAGTTAAGTGAAAGTGCAGACAGTGGGTCAATGATTAATCATTCCTATTGTAAGATATATTGCAAAAATGGGAAGAGAATTAACTATTCAAGGTACAGCTCAACTACATCAGCTTAAAACAAGTGGAAAAAAAACCCTTTGCGATAATGTGCATATAGTCTGACTGAAGTCTACTGTAACTATGAGAAGAAACACTATTGCTGTTCATGACTGTGTGTCTTGGTTATTTCCACTTAAATGTTGAACTCTAGAGCATGAAAACAAGATGAGTGTATGCATGACTGTAGTAGAGCAGCAGAGAGAGTGAAAGAGACTGCTACAGGTAAGCATTTTTAGAGTTGTACTTATCTTAGTACAGATAAATATGATGGTGTGTAAGTGATGAATATGAGATTCTGTTACAGATATGTTTTGTAAACACAGAAATGGCATGCTGAAGAACTTGCTTCAGTCAGCAAAACCCATATTTAGCTTGTTCATATTTGTTTTCCTGCCTGCTTGAATAGGGCAGTTTTGACATATGGCTAATCTACAGTCTTAGAAAAACTAAAGCAGTGGATCTCAATCTTTTTTCAGCATGGACCCCTAGCATATTCCGGCAAGTGCACGTGGACTCCCCACATAATATGTCTATATTAATATACAGTATAATTATAGTATATAATGTATCATAAAAAAATATGCATAAGTCATCTACACACATTTTCATAAATCAAATTATATACTGCTTGTTATTCACATGGCTTTAACATTAACAGTGACATTTCTGTACACTGATGTTAACGTTTCATTTTACCCATCTGTGTTAAAATGTTCACACATTTTATTCATACAGCTTTCAGTTTTCGATATACCAGGGAAATATTTTTTTAAATATATAATTTGTAATACCTAACAGAATAATAGCAATTCCTTGTAATAGATTTATACTGTTACTGCTTGTGAAATGATAAATATGTGTTCATCAAAACCTTGTTTGCTATTTGCTGAAGGCTCTTATCTGTTTCTTACAGTGACTGATCCTGTTCAACTTGCCTCGTGGATCCCTTTTGGGGGAATGAAACAAAACCTCACACATAAAACCTCAGTGAGAAGACACCATATGACTATCACACAAGTGAGCAGCAGATGACTCAAAAGTCTTTATTTAAACAAGGCCATAATTCAGAAAATAGCATTGAAACAAAATAAAAATGAAAAAGAAAAAGTAAACAATTAATATATGTTATGAGTGAAAATTCAAATGATCAGTGATTAGGAAGAAGGTGATACAGTTGAAGGTGAGGCTTATATGGAGTAGCTAGAAATGTGCCAATAACACTGTTATGATGAATATTTCAAATCATCATCATTAGCTTTCTGTTAAATTTGGGTCAATATTTTGAGCAAATTGAAGGAAAAAAAAAAAGGAGCACTGCACATGCAGAGGGCAATTCCAGAATTATATACAGATGGAGAAATGCTTTTGCTTTAATACGTTTTTGTTTGTTTTTTTTTGTTGGTTTTAAAAATCATAGTGAAATTCATTAATTGATTAATTCATCTTCAGTAACCGCTTTATTCAGGTCAGGTTGTGGCGGACACAGGTCCCTGGCACACCAGGGGTGACTACATCCTGGATGGGACCCCAGTCTATCACAGGGCACCATGTACACACATTGACACACTCATTCACACCTAGGGGATATTTAGTATAGCCAAACCTTCGGATGTTTTTGGGAGGTGGGAGGAAACTAAAGAACTCTGCCCAAAAAAAAAAAAAAAAAAAAAGGGAACATACAAAACTCTGCATAGATGGTAATCTGAGCTCAGGACCAAACCGGGAACTGTAAACACTACCTGCTGTACTAGTACAATATTGTAATAGTATTGTAATCTGAAAAAAGGTCAGACAATTGTTGCTATATTAAATATTTATATTCACACATACCTAGTTGTGTCATTAAAAAGTGTTTATTATTATTATTATTATTATTATTATTATTATTATTAATTTTATTTATTTATTTAATTATTATTATTTTTTACAGTTTTAAGACACTTGACATAAATACACTGGAAATAGCTCTGTCACAAGCTGAGCTGCTTCTGTGCGCACACCCATCATGATGCTTTACTGTATGGTCATTCAACATTGCATGGTCATTCACATCACAACACTTTACATGGACAGCAATAATCTAATTATTGACTTTATTCTGAATAAGACGATATTGTGATTAAGGTGTTTACATTAGTTGCTTTTAGAATATTCCTTTAATGTTCCCGTTTTACATGTTAAAGAACATAAATTAATTAGTGACACACGTCATTACGTTCCCACGTCACGCCGTCCGACGTTCCCTCCAGAATTTCACGTATCGACATACAGTTTGTCTTCGTTATGGTACCGTGTACAGTTTTGGGTGTTTTTATTTTACGAAAGCTTAAGTGCGGTTAATTATTCGTCATGTTATATGTGCAAATAGACGACTGCTTGAAGCCACGGGCTGCGTCTCAAACCGCATACATACCTACTATATAGTAGCTGAAATACATGTATCTCGCCTACTATATATCAGGTAAGTACGCGGTTTCTGACGCAGCCGTGCTCTCTCGTTTGCTGTTAAACGGTTGAGCACTGTCGTGTGTGTACGTGTCCTGTCACAAAATGCAGTGAAAACTCCCACACGACGTTAATAGTGTGATTAAGGTGTGTACATGTCTGTAATGCACTTCAATAATGCGACTAAAAGAGGAATACTCCACATAACTTAATTCCATTTGTGTTTACTTCAAGTATGACTTTAATCGGATTACGGTAGTAAAAAATTCCTGTTTGCATAGTAGTTTCTTAATCAGAGTATTATGTTAATCATTGAATTATTGTTGTCCATGTAAACGTACTGACTGCCTATTATGTTGGTCAGGGTTCAGTGGAATATTTTCAGTGGTTGAACTGGTTCAGCTGCATTGTTGCACATGCTGTTGTTTGACATTCATGTTAGTAAAAGCTTGGCGTAATGAAAGCTACTTGAGTCTGCTTTATTTTTGACGGTATAAAAGTATATTTTCTGATATTATTAGCACGTATTATATTAAATTTTAGCTGCATAAAACTGGTATTGTATTGGTGACATTTTTCATATCAGCAGCTCCTTAAATATCATATAAGTTATTGAGAACGCAACCAAAACTTCTCCCACACTGTCAAAAGGAAATACACTGCTAATGGTGAATAAATTGTGTCTAAAAAGCTTGTCAACGTGCTCCAATAATGTGTGTGTTGAAAAACTTTACTTTCTTCACAGCAAAAGCCAAATCACAGTTGCCAAATGATATCAAACATTTCCAGTCTAAAACACAATTCTACTTTTCAATACACACAATTGATAAAGTATTTCAAAAACTCTTAACACACAGAAGTCATTCATGTCAAGTTTTAAAATCATAAATTGGATCCAGCATACAAACAAACAAACAAACAAAAAAAACCCTCTTGGAAACTGAGAGGTAAGACATGAGCATTGCTTTAAACTGATAGAAGAGCCTGATCAGTAGGATATCACTTTCCTCTCACTCCATGTCACTTTTTATCATGGAGGTCAGGTTTGCCGGTCAGGGCCTCACCTGAGCTTGGTATTCAGTTTCTCCATGGCTGCTTGCCGCTCTTCTGCTTTCTGCTGTGAGCGCCGCAGGACATCTCTGAGTGTCTGCAAGTGGTCCAGCGTGTCCACCAGCTCACCACGCACTGTCTTCATTTGACTTTCCAGCAGCTGTGTGCGGTGTAGAGAGTTACGCCGCTCTCGCTTACTGCGCTGCACCTTCTCCTCCAGCTCAGACACTGATGGAAAGGAAAAGACAGAGACAGAAGAGTCAGATAGAACTTGCATCACTATTGGCTCCTTTAAAAGCTATGTACTCAGATTGTATTCAGATTTACTTGCTGTTTCAATTACATTTAATGTAATTTAATGCATTGAACCCATGGGAAAAGCTTTAGAATGGTGCAAATATTAACACACACACACACACACACTTCCAGTACTGACTTAATAAATAAATTTCAGACTCAATTCACAGATATCAAGCGAGTAAGTGTCCATTAAACAAACACAAAGAAAGCGGACACAAACCCATGTTGTCCTCAGAAGTGTTTTTTTCTGTCCCCATCTCAGTCTTTCTATCCATCATGCTTTTGGTCTCCTGCAGCATCTTCTCCATCTGAGCCAGCTGTGAGGCTTTGGCTCCACTGGCCCTGCGGATCATCAGCAGCTCCCGCTCCTTCTCACTCAGCTCACCACGAAGCTTATTCATGTCCTCCTGAAACTGACTGCACGTCCAACACCCATACACACACACACACACACACACACACACACACACTCTTCAAGACTCACAGGATGCTGGTCAACAAATATTAGGAATAAATAAACAGAGGAGTATCATGTGGAAACACGACTCCAAGCAGAAACTGTTACTGTTCATGCGGCAAAGCAAAGCAACTGGTACTATATTATTCTATCTCAGAACATCACTGTATAATGTGGTATATGAAAGATTATTATTACACCACTTCTGATCTAAATACTTAGCTGTACCAGTTCTGTTAAGTAAGTCCTCCAAATTTATAAGGTCTTTTACGACACTGTTGCTGTCCTTTTTAACCATCCCTCTTTGGCTGAAAATGCCTTCTCCTTATATACCTCGAATTCATGCCAGAAAACAAACAAAGACAAACAAACTGTGATCTAACGGTCATGAGATCTGCCTCATACTCGTCCTCCGGCTAACTGACCTCATTAACCCTTAGAGTTATCAGGGACACAGAACACACTCATCTGACTAAAAGTTGACCTTTTGTACAAAGGAGTTAAGATGGTCAATATCACACATTTGCTTACATTTAAATGGTGACCTAAGAATTGTACAATGTCTGAAATACCGAACAATGAGTTCTCAATGGGTCCTCAGATTTTTGGACCCCACAGTACATTACTATATTTTCCATGGTTTTGTTTTCTATGCATTCATAGAGAATCTGTAAAGCAAATTTATTTTAAAGCTTGGATGCATTAACTGTATAAACAAATGAAGACAATGAAACTAATAAGTAATGCTTAAAAGTATTTACTGTGTGCAAATCTAGTACATTTCAAACCTAAAAGCCAGTGTTCATATATGTTCTATAAAATGAAATTCTGGAACTTTCAAGGGTTATACAAACATGGACTACACAAGAGATTTCTGGAAGCTAATCCCTTCTCTTTTTCAAGCTGTTGCTCCAACTACCTCACTTGCTCAGTACAGGCATATATTGTACATTCAGGTTTATATTTAGCTGAGTATAAAAATCAAATGCCAAACAAGATGTTTCTTCAAAGACAACCAAAAGGTTGCCTCTAGTGTAAAACGACAGCTGCTCAGAAACGTACATTGGTTTGTCACATGAAGTACCAAAACCTCTAAAGCCCACAATGAGTGCTTCATTTCAACAATAAGGCTTATTATAAAGTTAAAATAGAGATGTATTGAATTTTAAGAACTGGGCTAATTTGGTGTCCTATCTGTAGGGTATGTCAAAGAGGTACACTTTGCTGATTCAATAGAGACTTTGTGTATCTATCTGTGAACATAGAGTGGACAGACAAGTATTGTATATACAATATATTACAGACTATAATATACTAATATTTTTCCACATCCATCATATTCTGTGACTTGCCTTAGCCTAATGTTTAGCAGTTCTACTCCAGCAGTGACAGGAAAGTACATTATTGTTACCTTAGTACTACCATAATACTGAAAATGGCCATGCTAGCATTATTGTATCAGACATGGTGATCAAGACAAGACAAGCAAAAGCTACTAAGGAAAAAGAAAAAAAAAAAAAAGGACTGCACGGTTTTATTGTACTTTTTTAATTGAACTTTTTTAAGATATTAAAGTTACAGGCAGCTGTTTTCCAGGCTTGACAGAAGGGTTGTGCCTGAAACAGTGCCCTACTCACTATTCACTAGAAACATCAAATTGCATTATGAGTATTCTGTACCTGTTAGGTACATCATGAAGCCTACTATGTCATATTGTGGGATTTTGTGATTGCATTACATATTCTCCACTATGCTATTGGACATGACTAAAAATAACTTAAACTAATGGGATGTCATCTCAGAGACACTGAAGATCAGGACTGGGCAAAGGCTTTACCTCAGGAAACATTAGAGCACTGAATTACAGCAAAAATTAAACTACAGTGTTGTTTTTAGAGCCAATAGAAACATGAATAAAATTAAAAATCCAGCTACAATAATATAAAACATGGTAAATGTTTTTCTGTGAAGATTTTTGAAGTTTAGGCTTCAGTATTGAGCTTGGGATACTGTCTGTAGGGAGTTTCACTTGTTCTCGATGTGTCTGCATGAACCTCCATAAAACATGCCAGCAGGTAGACTTGTTACTTTAAATTTCCCCTAGGTGTGAATGAGCAAATCACATTCATCTGGAACATTCCACTAACACTGTACCTGTGTACCTACAGTGTACCTGATTGGCATTTCCAGATTGTCTGCAGTGTTTGAGTAGGTATGTGAACGCGTCCAGGGTGTCCCTGACGTCCCCAAATTCCCTGAGATAGGCTCCAGGCTCCCCCCTACCTTCTGTAGAATAAGTGGTACAGAAAACGGATGGATAGAAGTAACGCGTAGCATTATTCCACCAGTTGACTTTATTGTTAAAAAATAAAAACGTTTTCAAAGCTTTGAAATGCATAGATGTGCATTAGCTGGAACCCAAAATCCTCGCTGCAGTGTCTACTAGGAGCTGCACTTCATCCTGTTGACCACCAGATGCCACTCGCATGCACTGCATTGAAAAAATTAGAGTGATGACCCTCCCAATACATCTGAGAGGAACGCTTCATTGCTTCAGAAAATTTCAATTTGCAGTCACTAAACAAAGACAAGGGAAGAAACACCAGCTCAGAACGTAAATAATGTGCGAGGTGTCTGAGGGTCCATGCTCTTTAAATACTGTGGGAACACGAACATGACAATAAATTAAATGTATGGGCGAGGCTGCCCTCCAATATTTCAGATACTGTATTTTTTCCCCTCATGAGCTGTAAGCCGTAATCATCAAGATTAAATAAAAAAAAGGCTTGAAACATTTCACGTTATGTGGAATGAATCTAGAACATATGAAAAGTTCCACTTTTTGAATTAAATTACAGGGAAAAAGAGAACTTTTCCACAATAGTACATTTTTTGAGAGATGCACCTACATATAGCACCTTTTAACCTTAGTGGTTCTACAAAGCATTTTATACTGTTTCTCATTCACCCATTCACACACCACACAAGGCGCTAGCCTGCCATCGGGAGCAACTTGGGGTTCAACATCTTGCGCAAGGACACTTCGACGTGTGGAGGCACGTGGGCTGGGGATCGAACCGCCAACCATGCTATCACTGACATCGATACACATTGATGTGAGCTCTAGTCCTTCACTTATTGCATCATAGGAAAGGCTCATGTGGGCTGATCTGATCTGTAAAATATGAGTTTGGTTGTACTTTGGTTGTAGAGTGCTTTTGTACTAGGCATTGAAAGTGTGTGGGGGCCAAGAACATTTTATTTCATGGGAATCAATCTATCATATCATCCCTGCAAGAAGCAACTCTACAGTGTACTTGGCCAAAACAGTCAACTATCAAGAACAGGGCTGTGCTAATAACTGTTAAACCACCTAGGAACAAACAATCAAACAGGTTCAATATAAGATAAAAGAGCTCAAGGGCAAGCTCGATCTCATTCCAGGCACTGAGTTTGACTGAAAGGCCAAGTCAGAGAGATTGAAGAGGACAACATCGTCCTGTAGGACACAGGGAAAAGGGCCTGTATGGTGACTCACCCTTCAGGTGTGTACTGTAAGCTGCACTCTTACTTATCACTAAAAATAATAAAATGTTATTATACTTCATTTACATGCACTAATTCTTATTCCACTAAAGTTGTGTTCAGGGAAATCAATAAAAATTGAAGGTCTCCAATTAAAAATCTACCTGCCTTGTATTGTTTCTCTTGTTTGGAGCAGTCTCTCATGATCATTGAAAGCAGTCACTAATAACCAAACTCCGATGTTGACAAAGACTGATCACAATCCCGACTTTTATCCTAAACCTGACTGGGTGCCAGATCCACCAAGACCTTGTAACAATAACAAGTCACATAACACCAGGGAGGAAAAATGCCTAATTGGGCCCAATTTGGACATTTTCACTTAGAGGTGTACTCACTTTTGTTGCCAGCTGTTTAGACATTAATGGCTGTGTGTTGAGTTATTTTGAGGGGACAGCACATTTACACTGTTACACAAGCTGTACACTCACTACTTTACATTGTAGCAAAGTGTCATTTCTTCAGTGTTGTCACATGAAAAGATATTATCAAATATTTACAAAAATGTGAGGGGTGTACTCACTTTTGTGACATACTGTGTGACACACACACACACACACACACGTGTGTGTGTGTGTATATATATATCGTGTATATATTATATATATAAAAAATAATATATACACGATATATACACATGTATATATATAAAATATATACACGTGTGTGTGTGTATATATATATATAATAAATAAAAGTAAAGGCCAGCATAAAGTGTCTCAGAAGGGCATTGGGCCATCATGAGCTGCCAGTAAAGCTTCAGTGCACCTTTGCAAGTCGGTCGAACTTGGATGGAATCATATACACTCATTTATTTTCATCCAATCAGTTATTCAGGTTTTTCCATGATCACCATTCTATATATTTGCTAATTATGCCAAATTTTGATCCACGTTTATAACAATAAACAAGACAATAAAGTATAACCACACATTTTATTACATAGAACAATGGATGTAAAGCACTATACTTACTACATATACTAAATAATTTTTCAAAGCCATTGTCAACAAGTGCAACAGGTATACATTTTTAATTTTCTACAAAGATCAAGGCGACACCAAGTAAAACAGTATAACTTATACAAAAAAAATTGTCCACATGCAAATCAACATCAAGTCTATCGGTCCACTCTTTGTTAAGTACCTTAGAAGATGTAACTTTAGGCGAAATAAGTTCATGTGCGGACCAAAAAGGTTACCTGGCGTCCCTTAAAAAGACGTAGAAACATCCACATGTCAGTGTAGAGGGAAGAAAATGCAGTACTCCAAAATGGCCTACACAAAAGGATGTTCATCCTTGTCAGTGGTGCGTCTCTAGCTCCACGATGGTCCACTCTCCCTGCGGAGAGGCAGCATCCTCCGGAGAGAAGCTAGTCACAGTGATGCTGGTGGTCGAGTCCTCCATTGGTGAGATGAGCTCAGCCCAGCGCTTGAAACCTTGAATGTCTTTCTCATGATGAGCAAAGGTCTGCTCGTTCACACAGTCTCGAGACAGGGACAGGGTCTGCTTGATCAAATACTGAGCCAGGTTCAGGTCCTCGGGGACTGGGTTTATCACGCCCAGACTCGACTCCTGCTCACATAGAAGCTGCCGAAGCAAGCTCCAGTCTCGTTCCGCAAACTTGGTGTTCTCATCCTCCTCTTCGTTGTTTTCCTTTTTCTTTTCTGTCCCCTCTTCGTCCTTATGAGTCTCATCCTGAGGTCCTTCCTTGGTCCTGTTCGTGTCCAAGCTTTGCTCGAATGCCTCTCCTACATCCATCTCGTAAATGGGGGACAGGACTTTAGATGGGCGCCGGTCATGTGTGCAGCTTTGATCCGATCTGTCACAACCCTCAAAGTCCCCTAAAAACAATCCACAATACTGCACAATGACCAACTGTTTTATCCATACATGGAGGTTTTTTTTTTTTGGCTTTTTTTCAGCACAGACTTTTTCACGTTTCATGTTCTGGAGTTTGAAACACGAGTTTGACCCCTAGTGCAAACTGGTTACTAGCTTGAGCTTCTGTTTTATATGTATATAACCAATATTTGTACATTTAAGAGAAGTTATTACTTCCTTATTCCCCACTGTCATTTACTCAAGACTTAATGATCAAAATATTAGTTTGGCCAAGAATTAAATGCGCACAATTTCCCCCATATCCTGAACACAGATCATCAGCAAGAAAATGTTTGGTGTACAAGTTTTTTCCAGACACACACAAAAAGCTTATAGATACCTGTTTAGCATTCTTGATTTATTAAACCTCACACTCATCTACAAAAAGACATTGTTTAGATAACACAAAAAGTAAGCACAGAAATGAGTTCTTGTCTCACTGAAGACACTGAAAAAAAGAACAGGAACTTTGAGGACACCAAACCGGTCCTGACTGATCCACTGCATTTAGGTTAAGGAGGAAACTGTCCATTTTGGCAAAACGGTCATTTTAAATGACGAGTGGTTTACAATGAACCAGATATGGAGCACGTCAGAACTTTCTGTGATGAAGATTGACAGCTGCCATAAAAGTGAAGCACAGAGAGAAACCTACATCACGTGTCTCTTTTATCTACATCTACTCAAACAAAGAAAGAGCCATGCTTTTGCCAGCGCCTGTATGCATAACCCAGTGACATTCAGGCACAGGAGATAATAGTGATCTGGATGCATATATAACTGAGTAGTGCTTTTTTTTTTTTAAAGAGCAAATAAGCACGCGTACACGGAGAAACAATCTTACATGAAACTTGTAATTATTTTTTTTTTTAAACACTAGATGTAACAGTTTTATCTTTATATTGACAAACTGACAGTTACTGGCAAAAGACAGACTGTTTTTTGGGGGTTATATGGTAAGGGATATGTCTGTGGCAGTATTACAGAGACTGCAATTATAATATAACGTGACAAAAGAGAGACATATGTAGCAAGAGAGTAACAGAACACACTATACAGAAAACTGCAAAAATCTACAGTACACTGAAAAGGAAAAAATACAACACAAAACAGATCTACGCTCAGGAAAATGATTACCTACTGACTATCAACATCATGCTCTAGTGGAAATGAAATAGGGGCGGGGAGTATGAATTACGAAAAAATAAAAAAAAAATAAAAAATCTCACACACAAAAAACCAACACACGGGAATTCAGAAATGATGGAAAACAATAGTTAGCATGCATAAATTCCCAGCTGGATTGATTAATAAAGGGACACGCAGAGTATTACTGAGGATCAGAATATCCTCATGCTAATCCCAAGCTAAAATAAATAAAACTAAAATAAAGAAATAATAATTTAAAAAAAAAGAAAAAAAAAAAAAAAAAAAAAAAGAAATGATGGATCACACATTGGTACCTTTTACTCACTGCCTTCAGACTAATGTGGCTGCCTTGGCTAGTTTGATAGTTTCCAATGATTATAGGAAGGAAGTTACTGAACGAGGTCAGCTTTGGCTGAGCCGTGAGTCATGTCGTAAATCAAGTCAGAGTGCTTGTGTTTTTCATTAACATGTAACAATCAAGTGGTTGTTTTTTTTCTTTAAAAAAATTAAATTAATAAAATAAAATTTGAAAAAAGTGTATACGTTTCATGTATCAAAAAAAAAAAAAAAAGGTAAAGAATTGCATTCGTTACAGGCAAGACCTTGTGTCAAAGTGCATTTTGTACGGCTACTTTAGCTCACACGTGATCTCATTCCACGGATCGTGTCTTACACACGACTGCTTTTCATCTTTATGGTTTGTAAACTTATTAACGACACAGTGCCTCAGTGTGCAGGTAGTTTAGCCATCAAGATGAGTGTTGGATAATTACTGGAAGAGATCCTGACTGATTGGTGAAAAGAAATAAGGGGGGGGGGGGGGGGGGGGGGCAGGAATATTCTAGCAAATGCAGCACTCTTTTGGTTTGAAACTCTAACACGGAAGAAAGATTTTTATAGAAGATTTTATAGATTTAATTTCATGGGGCTGAAATGAACTCTGGAATGTTGGATTTGCTAAGGAGGTGGTGTAGTGCTGGTAAACACTGGAACTGTGGGTGAATTAACAAGCTGGCATCTTTGGAGGGGGTCTGTGGCGCCAATATTATACATTACCTGCTGGGGACTGGGCAGGGTGTGCAGGTGAGCTTGTAGTCACCTGAGCTTCAGGTATGTCTAGCCATAATTCTGCTCTCTTGCTCTCTGCATGCTTAGACTGCGAGCTGCTGTACTGCTCGGCCAGTCGTAGGTCCAGGTGACTGGGTCGTTCCTGAGGAGGGACTTCATTTAAGTCTGTGTCTAGCTGAGAAGGGCCTGACTGTTTAAGCTCACATACATCCTGGACTGGAGATTCATGGACCTCGGTATGGAACACCAGGGATTTAAGGTCTGGATTCTGAAGGTTGTCCTTTGTTGTGCGGGTGGACTTCTGGGAACAGGATTTAGCCTGGGTGTTTTGAGGCACATCAATTTCAAAGACATCACCATTTCCCACTTCTTCAGATCCCAGCTCCTCACACTCATCCACCGAGAGCAGAACTGAGCGATGGAAACCAGAAGTAGGTTGGTATTCGTGCTCGTTCTCTTGGTCAGCTGCGTCTTCGAATGCCGGGTTGACAATACCCTGGTACTGTGGAGACGGTTCTGGGTGAGGAGGTGCAATGCCACCAGGCAAAACTTCTACTTCGGACCGTTCTTCTTCAGAATCTTCCTCCTCCTCCTCTTCTTCGTCTTCTTCAGAAGAGAGGTGCTGGTGTTCTGGCACACTCTTCATGTTTGTTAAATCGTCGTCCATCTTGCACGGCTCATCCTTCACAGGTACTTCATCACGTCTTATCCAGGATGGGGGCCGCCGACGGCCCACCTCTTCTTCGCTCGTAGTCTCTGCTTCGCGGCCCCTGAGCCGCACCTCTACTCGCAGCCCGGCCGCACCCTCGTATATCTTCAGCTCCTCTGGAGTGCTGGTGTCACTGCTGCTGCGGCCCAAAAAGTCAGGGCATCGCATCGTCCCACATTTCGTTGCACCGCGCTCGTGTGAGCAGCAGTCGTCATCCTGCGAACCACCAGCGTCATAATCTTCCGATCGCGGCTTGATGTCGTCTGAGGACGTAGTGGCACTGGCCGTCTCCGATTCAGGACTGACTTGAGGGTGGATCCCACTCCATGAGTCCTCCAGGGGGGTGTCTGTGCTCCCCAGGCTGCATGGTGTGTCAGGGGGAAAGTCTGCCTCTCTGGAGTGATTCTGGGAGGTATGAATGGTATGGCTTTGTAGTGCTTTCTGTTCTGTAGTGCGTTTCTTGTCTAAACTGCTGCCTTCAACAGGTGGGCTGATGTTTTTCTTAGCAACAAAAGACTCAGTGGAGGCTACCATAGCTGCTTTGGGTACAGAATCCTGAACAGTACAACGCTGCTCAGTGCTTACATCCAAATTCCTTTCAGCTGATACAGGATTTTTGGGGCTCTGGTCTTGGGTTGATCTCACTTCCTGAGTCCTCACTTCCTTAGTAGTTACGTTTGGCTGCTGAGGGGCCACTGAGTGTTTTGGGTTAGATGCTGAATGCTTCTCTGCAGCAGATGGCTTTTTGGAGGCAGCAAGTGACGACTGTTTGGATGGCATCACAGACTTGGGAGAAGATTTCGCCGCTGGGGTTTCTGGAACTTTCCTATTGGGTCCGCTTTTATTTGTTGTCGATGGAGATGATTTAGGTGATGATGATACGGTGGGTTTGGCTGGTTTGGTGTTAGGTTTTGAATCTGTGCTTGGTTTTGTTGGTTTCCTTGTGGTGTAATGCTTGGAACCATCTTTTTCATCCTCTTTCCTGGGAAAGGTAGGCTTTCTGTTGGTCACGACTGAACCACATCGTGGTGAAGCTGTACACACACAAAAAATTATATATATATTATATATATATTATATATATATATATATATATATATATATATATATATATATATATATATATATATATATATATATATATATATATATATATATATATATTACACACACACACACACACACACACACACACACACACACACACTTAATGATTCATGAAGTACAATATATTTAGCTAAAAAGAACAGTCAAAGGATAACATAAACCGGGGTTGGTTAGAGCAACGTAAGTGCTAAAAGGGTGACTCAAAGACGAAAGTGGGGAAGCACTCCCCATTTAGATACACGTCTAGTATAATTTAGTAATAATCCAATTTGTATTAACATAATTTATTGCGTCTATATGAGCATCTGAAGCTAGGGTCTCTCTTACCGTTGTTCTCTAAAGAGCCTGAAGCAGTGCTTTTGCTCTTTGGCTCCGTTCGAGCTGCAGCCCCCACACTCGTACCTGCTTTGCTGCTCGCTGTGCTCTTGGGTTTATTCCCTTTATTAATGGGACTGGGAAATAAACAGAAAGAGGCACTCAGTAACTAGCAAATATTAAGACATTATTGCACAAGTAAGAAAAATTCCAATTAAGTGTTTGCAGATTTCCAAGCAAATAACATGTATATACTCTATATGGCTAAAACCTAACCATCACCCACATGTGGGCCTTCCTCAAACTGTTACCACAAAGTGGCCCTGACCTCAACTCCACTGAATACCTCTGGGATAACCTGGAACACCTGGAACACTGACTGCATGCCAGGCCTCCTCACCCAACATCAGTGCCCAATCACATTAATGCTTTTGTGGCTAAATGGGCAAATCCCCACCAGCCAGCTTCCGAAATCTAGTGGAAAGCCTGGAACATAAATCTAAATCTGGGACATGATCTTCAAAAGAGCACATATGGGTGTGATGGACAGGTGTTCACAACCTTTTGGTCATATAGTGTACTATAAGACACCTTTTTGCATCCATACTGAAGTTCAAAAATATACAGTAACTGAATCAGAACATATCAGTCATAATTTGAGCTACAGCAACACAAAACCGTTTGCTAATCTAGTCCATGAAGTTGTATTCTGATTTGCAAGCTCACCTATTAGCCTTCTCTGGTTTCTGGACAGGCTTGGTCAGAGGAGATCTTGTTGTTGACATGGCTTGGGGTTTTGACCTGAGAGCTGGAAAAGCATAACAACTTACTGAGTTTGGAAGAGAATGCATAAATTGGGCCTGTAAGACCTTGCTAATACATACAAATACCCAAGGGTTTATTTATGCAGAAACAATTATATTATGTAAATATAAATAGGACATGAAATTTTATTTGCAGGTAACAATTAAAGAAAATTTGTACAGTCAACAGGGGACATGGGACATGATGGCATTAAAAGATTTTTCAGATCTGTGGGAAACGCTGATCTATAATAGACAATGTGCTTGTCTAGTAAAAATAGATTTATTTAGTTAGTATTATTACTAATTAACAGACACATTGAAAAATCATTATTGGCAGCAAGCTGATGGCTTTACTTTTCTCTAATGGTCCCTTGTGCTACATCTTTCCATTGCGTGCTTTTGCTTTGATTTCTGGCAGGATGAGACATGAGGAATGCTCTTTTCACTGAAGGAGACTCGTATCAATCGAAAAGCAATGAACAATATGTGGACCAAGGGATTTATCTGTCACACTTCTGTGTGCTTTGGCTTTCAGGCTTTGGGCTAAGTTTGAGCTATTGTTTTGACTGTAAAAAGTCTTTGAGCTTTACACAGACAGCACACACACGCTCACACACACTGTCATACTCTTTGGCATGAAGTTTACACAGTGCTAAACTGGTATGTATATTAGCCTTGGAGTTCCAATAGAAAAATTAAAAGGAGCTAACTTTAGATACCGAACATGTCCCAACACCAAAAATGGCTTTTTGACCCTGGTATTTCCAAATTTGGCATAAGGGGAAAATTATGAGTTATCAGTATAAAATTATAATTAGTATTATAAGTATAAAATTATACTGATGGATACCATCAAGATGTCTGAATTTGTGGCTTCCTAATATCAGTATTTGTGACAAAGGTTTGATATCAGTCAGACTCAAAACCCTATTTCAAATCTAGCAAATCATATATGATTAGTTTTATCTTGCTTCACTAACACTGGAACTTCATCCTGTGCCCACAGCTTTACACGCCAGGTGACCGAAATGGCCACAGTAGGTACATTTTATTGCAACCAAATAATCCATTAGAAATCGGATGGATAGCTCAATCAGATTGAAAAGGCTTTCTGTAAACACCTCAACCAATCCGATTGAGCTCAATCCGAATGACATTTTGATCGGATTGAAAGGGGTGGTGTAGATCTGAAATAATTCAGTAATTAGGAAGAAATTAGCCATGTAAATGCTTGAACCTATCCATTTTTTCAACTGGATTCAGAAATACCCTACGCACATGTGCAGTGCAGTGGAACGCGACAACATACACTCTGCGCAGAAGTTTTGTTCAAAATATATGTAATCAACATGTAAAAGAATATTTGAATTGGATTTCAAATGTTTAGGGTACATATAAACGGCACTTTCAGAATCAGACTGAATTCATTCAAACTGACGGAAATGGGCACATGTAAACGTACCTAGAGATAACACTCAGACTAAATGCTATCAAAGAGGGCATGAAGAAAGTGGATCAGCTCTGAAGGTGATCATGGTCAAACCTTGGCTGCTGTTGTTCCGGGGACTGCCAACGCTGCTCTCTGGTGAGACGCTGCCTGATGTAGAGAGTGTGGTTTGGGAACACTGGGCATTCCCAGGGCTGTCGGAGGTTGAGCCGTGAGTTGAGTCCTTCCCTGATGCTGTGGTTTTGCTCGCTTTAGCTTTACTCACTGCCCCAGTCACCCCAGTGGGGGCAGGTTTGGGCCTGGCATGTGGTGTCACACTTTTTTCCTGGAGTGATTTGCCTTGTGTTGTGCCATTAGCAGTAGAGTTTTCCCGCCGCACTGTGGGGCCAACACTGCCATTCAGCACAGTTTTAGTGGTGGAGGGTGTTTTCTTTTTAGCCGGGCTGCTGGTCCTGTCCCGGCTTGAGTCAGTGGTGCCAGGTTTGGTTTTTGTGGCAGCTGTCGGGCCCAGACTATCAGACTTCATGGCACTCGTGGCTGCTACAGTGTTTTCCACAGAGGGACGTGGGCCCCTGAGAGCCTTCAGAGGCTGAGAGGTCGGAGGACTCTCACACGGAGAGGATGAGCCTGAAGCACATTTCCCAAGCTTCTGCTGGAGAAGGTAGAAGAAAGTGGGGAAACTGAATATGTACTGAACAGTTCCTTTAAATTAAAACGCTACATTTTTGGTCATATATTATTGTTTTATGCCTAATAACATCTGGCAATGGGACTACCAATTGAAATTAGCCGTCGGTCCAACTTACATTTAGTTAGGCATATTTACATTCATGAATGTTGATTAATGCATACTGTCTGTTTATCTAAATAAATAAATAAATAAATAAAAATAAGATTCATTGGGATTATCAGACATGACAATTTTGATCTTAATATCCATTTTGATGTCGAACTAATACAGAAACACTTTATATTACAGTGGTGTTGAATTCTCAATTCTGATAGGTCAAATAATGATTAATTTTCAGTACCAGCAGCTCAGATAGTAGTGTCAGCTGCAAGGTTTATATTAATGTGCTTGTAATATGTTATCATTTCAATAGCAAGTACTTACACAGGGTGCCATATAAACAGTTAGGTTTTTTTTTTTAAAAATGTGTGTAATCAAGGTTTCTGTGAGGAGACATTTATTTAAGATTTTTGCAAGGAGTCTCCACTGTCAGTGCTTTGTGATGGACAGATGGAAAACTGTAACTACATTTTGCAATACAGGAAACTCTTTAGAATGAAGGGATTTTAAGAAGTTTCTAATAATACAACAAGCTTCTTAATCTTATTAACTTCAAGAGAGAGGAAAGTGAAAGGCTAGTGAGGCAACGACTGTAAATATCTGTTATAAGGTAAGCGAGGAACAAAACTATTTTGCAATGTCCTCCACAATGTTAAAAGTAACTATAAGTATCAACGAATAAATTGTTGCAACATCATTTTTTTAATTAATAAAATGGCAATAGTTGGCAAAATACTATGGCATGAGAGGAGTAAAACACTTTGGGACATGCTGTTATTGCAAAATAAATCAACTTTGCATCACACCACCCCAGTTTCTCATTTTCCTATAACAGCACTCCTCATCATGCTTCATTTCTTACATATCACTCTCTCTCTCTCTCTCTCTCTCTCTCCTGTACATATCACTTTTTCTATGATAGTGCTAATTTGTGCTAGTAAGGTTACGGAACTTCCCCTTTAATTGCTGAAGAAAGATAACTTCAGTACAAACATTACACAAAAGGGCATATTTACAATTACACTGATGCAAAATTAGAATACAGATATCACTTTACTGTATCAGTCACAGCACCTGCTATAGAAATGTGCATTTAGCATCATTTGCCACATGGATTATCACAGTTTAACATACAAGACAACACAGAATTTCCAAACACAACCACAAGCATGGTGACATGTGTACTTAGCACAAGATGAGAGTTTCAGTAAAAGGAAAAGTAGGAATCAAGATAAATGGAGAGAGAATGAGAAATTCAATAAGAAGCGGCCTTATAGCCTTGATCCGATGACCTCCTGTCAACCACGACAAGGTTGCCATGGTAATGCCCTACGGAGATGCAGGGGCTTTTGCAAGGCGTCTGTGCATCAGAGGCAAAGCCAATTTTCCTACATAACACCTGACTAAGCTTAAAAACACTGCTGAGAGCTCATTAAAAAACACACCCAGGCTCAGTGAATCAGATTCAGCTCCTCATGGCTGCTGAATTATACCCAGTGTGTGTGTGTGTGTGTGTGTGTGAGTTAATAGCAGATTCCTCAAAGAGAGTTCATACTATAGTAATTCTGCACACAGGCACTGTAATCATAACGATGAAGCAGATTATTACTGGTGAAGTAAATCATTTACGGAGAGCTTGCAAGCAGGTGAAAGAGGTGTGGTCTCTTTACCTGTAGTTCTCAACAAAGTGGGCATGGCTCTTTACCTGTAGGTCTCAACAATGTGGGCGTGGCCTCCATCTGGAGGTCTCAAGGTGGGCGTGGCTATTCACCTGTAGGTCTCAACAAGGTGGGTGCGGCCTCATTACGTGTAGAGCTGCACAGGGTGGGCGTGGCCTCTTTACGTGTAGAGCTGCACAGGGTGGGCGTGGCCTCTTTACGTGTAGAGCTGCACAGGGTGGGCTTGGCCTCTTTACGTGTAGAGCAGCACAAGGTAGGTGTGGCCTCTTAACGTGTAGAGATGCACGATATGGGTGTGGCCTCTTTACGTGTAGAGCTACATGAGGTGGGCATGGCATCTTTACATGTAGAGCTGCACGAGGTGGGCTTGGCATCTTTACATGTAGAGCTGCACAAGGTAGGCGTGGCCTCTTTACATGTATAGGTGGGCTTGCCCTTTTTACATGTACAGCTGTACAAGGTGGGCTTGGCCTCTTAACATGTAGAGCTTTACAAGGTGGGCGTTGCCTCTTAACATGTACAGCTGCACAAGGTGGGTGTGGCCGATTAACATGTAGATCTTATCAAGGTGGGAGTGGCCTCTTTACCCACAGCGCTCATCAAAGAAAATGTGGCCTATTCAACTGTAGTCTTCATTGATTTGAGGTGTGGCCTGACTCCTCAAATCGAACACTTGTTCCCCCACAAATCAATCTCTTTGCACAATACTGAATCTCATTGTTTTACATTTCAAACAGCTTTAAATTCTGTATTAATAATGTATGCTCATAATGTACGTTAAACATACATAGCTGGAAAATTACCTGAGAGCTGGTAAGGACAGGCTTTTTACTCAGTCTTCTACAGTCCCCAGTATCAAGTGTGGCTGTATTTGGTGATGGAAGGGAACAGAAAACACAAAACATTTACTGTGTGAATGCAAATAAAAGTTTGTTTTTTAAAATCAGTTTGACCCTAACTACCTTAATATTTTTTAATATACTGAACTTAGGCCTGTCATGATAATTACGTTATCAACTTATCGTGCGACATATGGATGTGACCTCAATCATTTTTGCTGACCTCGATATTGCCCACTGTGTTTACATGCATGTTTGTTTACATAAGAATAAATGTCACCAACATTTTAGTCATTTACACTGCTTCTGTCCTCTCGTCTGCTCTAGGCCTCTCAAATTCTAATCAGAACTTCGAATATCCATCGACTTTAAGATAAAAATGTACATTTAAATGCAAAAACTGTGCAAGACGTGCAGCAAACACTAGCACTCATTTTAATTAAAACATACTGTTGAAAAAATGACAGGTACGATATCAATAAACAATGTTTTTTTAAAAGAAGAAAACTCTAGAAAGAATAGTTTCAAATAGTGTTTCACATAATCCAGTCACAGTGGATAATGCTGGGGATTGAGCCGCTGAAGCTGCGTGAGCTGAAACTGAACAGTGAATGAACAGCGGTAAACTGAAGCGCTTTACTAGCAGGTTAATGAACTCACCCAAATGCATCCTATAAACATATGAGATTATATCAGACATATACACAATATAAACCTAATATTAAAACATGATTCTGCACAAAATGACGCGAATGCACAACTGAACTTGAACTTAAGTAACACTCTAACTAGAATGGGCAAGTCTTTTTCCATAACAACAGACTAAAACACAGACAATGAATAACTAAAGAGTTCACAATATTGTATTACAATGTCTGAATATTCTTAAGAATTAAACGTTCATTGTGCTTGCATTATTATTATTATTATTATTATTATTATTATTATTATTATTATTATATTATACTAGTGGCATAAAATGGTCTTAAAATGACTATTGTTTATCGCAATTATTTCTGGGACAATATATCGTCCAAGAAAAGTACTTATCGTGACAGGCCTATCCTCCACAGTCCTCACGACACAGAAATGCATGAACAAACATACACTCACACTTCTGTACATTTTACCAAATCTGAGAGAAAATCTATAATCAAATTGCATCACCTCTCAAACACAAAACTCACAAACACTCTTCCATTCCATTACTAACACAATCCAGCAAGCAGATGCACCAATGCACAATGCAACAGTTATAAAAGATGGATTTGTCCAAATTATGATTTGGATCCCGTCCTTCAAATATCAAAAAGACATGGTGCGGATGCATGCATCAGAATACAGAGAATCTAGAATACAGTAAAACACACCTTTTCAAAGGACTACAGAATGCCTCTGTCTGTGTTTGTAACTGTATGCTGACATACATTTGCATGTCGTACACCATGAGCTATACAGTGTACAGGTACTTCATTATACCTGAAGGCGTGTTCATGAGAATGCTGTTTTGCTAACCAACGGTCATCAATATGGTACAGCCACATGTTAACAAAAACAAAAACAAACCTTGTGCAAATCTGAACATCTACAACAAAACTATTCTTATTAATATTTAAGGTTTAAAGTGTGAGCAACATCGCAATACTATTAGATCATACTGTGACATTTATTGAGATAGAGGTATTATTAATATTGCCCAGCCCTTCTGATAAAGCCATAATTCACACTATTTACGCTTTTGAATGCAACCCACAGATGGGAAACGAAAACACAGAGCATTATTTATTTCTGGAGGACTGAAATCATCAATGGAGCCAGTTTGATCCTCCTACGTCGGCCCTTTAAATCGGCTGAGCCCAGCGCATTCTAGCCTTAATGTTACACTACATAAAGCTGCTACAGAGCTCCATTAGCATAAGAATGAAAGCATTTCACACACACACAAAAAAACCCACTCCCACTGAACACAGAAGCTGGACAGAACAGATACATGCTACCTATGACTGATACAAAGACAGAGCTTCGTTACAGTACAGTAGGCTAGTACACGCACGCACGCACACACACACACACACACACACACACACACACACACACACACACACACACACACACACACACTGCAGTCTAGAAGCAACTGCTAGGTCTTAATCTTCTCGTATTCTTCAGTAAACACAGTCCACCCATTTTGTGTGTGTGTATATTCCTGTCTTTCCATTTCTCTTTCATTCTTACCTGTGAGTATCCGTTCCCGGTGTCTGGGATGCAGTGTTTCCCATCCTCTCGTGTGTCTCACTGCAAAGAACGACTGAAGCAGAAAGGTCCAGAGCCGTGCGCGTAGCAAACACACCTCGCGTCTGAAGGGCTGGAGCACAACCAGTGAGTGAGTGAAAGCGAGAGGGAGTGGGGGGGGGGGGGCTGGGGGGGGGGGGGGGGGGGGGGGCGGACAACAGCAGGGAAAGAGGAGCCAATATGCAGCTGCTTGCAGAGCCGGGTCGCCTTGGCAACCCTCTCCACACCCTCCCAGAATTCCCCCTTGAGCCGCAGCAATGATGTCAGCAGCCGAGGCTGCTGCTGGCTCTACCTTCTGTGACTCCAAATATTGTTTTGGAAAGCCTCTCCAATTCCCTCACTCTTTAATTCATGTTTTCTGCTTTCCAGTCTTTTTAGACTGAGGACTGGAGAGCTACTGACCGATCGTCATCTCCCGAAACGTACAATTTGAGAGGAGTGAGAGAACAGAGAAGCACGAGGAAAGTATTACATGAACATTTGAGTGGGATGGCATTCATTTCTTTCAGCTGATCAAACGTTTCATATAAAATTCCACATTCAATACTATGAATGTACGTCAAAGGCACAGTGTTCTATTGGTGAAGGAATTTTGTTCAAAGTGTCCTGTTTCTTTGCAAATTTTGCTACCTTTGCGTTTATTACTGAAGTAGATGCCTCCTCTTCGTCTTCCTATAGATACACTAACGGAATGGGGCGTGCTTGTTTCATCCGCTCTGTTCTATTTGTAGCGTCACTTTATCATAATGCGTTCTCAGTCAGGCACATTAACGCAGAGCTTAAATCTCAGGATCAAATGAGGCTCTTATTCTCCTGGCATATACAATCACAGACAGACCAATCCAACACACACACACACACACACACACACACACACACACACACACACACACACACCTATCTTCGAGTTATAGAAAGTAGCACCCCCTTTACTCATTCCTAAACATGCCAATACACTGATTCCTAAACATGCCAATATACTGAGTGAAAATGCATACATTATTCACTTCAATAACACCTAATCAATATGCATTCAGTGAAACCCAAATCCTAGCACATGCTTAGTAATGGTGGAAATGTATAAAGTATTCGTTTGTAAATCAGACAGAACAAATTGGCTTAAGAGGGATTTGAATGAGATTAGCTTTGATCAGAGCGGAATGTTATTTTCATGCTTCCTCCTGATTGGCCGTTTCATTGTTTACCTCAATGTTCTCTAGCCCCTGAGTGGCTGATTGTGTTGTCAGTATGTCTGTGTCTGACTGTCCGCTCAGTTGGTCCACTGCGCTGAAGAGTTCGCAGCAGTTCTCCACAGTCACGGCTTCCCGCACAGCTACACACACCTTCTTCAGCAGCGTGGGGTCATGTGTAAACTCCTCCCTCTGAGACAGCCAATTTATGTCACAGTTACCAACACATCTGTACACATGTGAATCTACAGTGGTGCTTGCATGTTTGTGAACCCTTTTGAATTTTCTATATATCTGCATAAATATGACCTAAAACATCATCGGATTTTCACACAGGACATAAAAGTAGATAAAGAGAACCCAATTAAACAACAATGTATTTACTGAGGAAAATGATCCAAGTGAGTGGCAAAAGTATGTGAACCTCTAGGATTTGCAGTTAATTTGAAGGTGAAATTAGAATCAGGTGAATGGGATGACAATCAGGTGTGAATGAGCACCCTGTGTTATTTAAAGAATAGGGATCCATCAAAGTCTGATCTTCACAACATGATTGCGGAAGTATATCATGGCACGAACAAAGGAGATTTCTGAGGACCTCAAAAAAAGAGTTGTTGAAGCTCATCATGCTGGAAAAGGTTACAAAACCATCTCTAAAGAGTTTGGACTCCACCAATGCACAGTCAGACAAACTGCGTACAAATGGAGGAAATTTAAGACCAGTCTTACCCTCCCCAGGAGTCGAGACCAACAAAGATCACTTGAAGAGCAAAACGTGCAATAGTCTGCGAGGTCACAAAGGAACCCAGGGTAATGTCTAAGCAACTAAAGGCCTCTCTCACTTGGCTAATGTTAATGTTCATGAGTCCACCATCAGGAGAACACTGAACAACAACATTGTGCATGACATGGTTGCAAGGAGAAAGCCACTACTCTCCAAAAAGAACATTGCTGCCCGTCTGCAGTTTGCTAAAGATCACGTGGACAAGCCAGAAAGCTATTGGAAAAATGTTTTGTAGATAGATGAGACCAAAATAGAATTTTCAGTTTAAATGAGAAGCATTATGTTTGGAGAAAGGAAAACACTGCATTCCAACACGAGAACATTATCCCAACTGTGAAACATGCTGGTGGTAGTATCATGGTTTGGGCCAGTTTTGCTGCATCTGGGCCAGGATGACTTGCCATCATTGACTGAACAATGAATTCTATACCAGCAAATGAAATATACCAGCAAATTCTAAAGAAATATGTCAGGACATCTGTCCATAAACTAAAGCTCAAGAGAAAGTGGGTCATGCAGCAAGACAACAACCCTAAGCACACAAGTCATTCTACCAAAGAATGGTTAAAGAAGAATAAAGGTAATGTTTTGGAATGGTCAATTCCTGACCTTAATTCAATAGAAATTTCGTGGAAGGACCTTAAGCAAGGAGTTCATGTGAGGAAACCCAACAACATCCCAGAGTTGAAGCTGTTCTGTGCTGAGGAATGGGATAAAATTCCTCCAATCTGATGTGCAGGACTGATCAACGGTTACCGGAAATGTTTAGTTACAGTTATTTCTGTACAAGGGGGTCACACCAGATACTGAAAGCAAGGGTTCACATACTTTTGCCACTTGTAGATATGTAATATTGGATCATTTTCCTCAATAAATAAATGACCAAGTTTAATATTTTTGTCTCATTTGTTTAATTGGGTTTTCTTTATCTACTTTTAGGACTTGTGTGAAAATCTGGTGATGTTTTAAGTCATATTTATACAGAAAGTCAGAAATTTCAAGAACCACTGTATAAGATCAGCTATCTATAGAAAATGAGTGCGTGTGTGAGAGTAGTAGGCTTTAGGGTTGCACAGCATACCGGAACTACGGTAGTATCGTGATACTGAAGCTTCAAAATACCACTGTATTTTTTAAATGGTAGTATCGCCAATACGGTAGCACCGTAAGTAATGTTGTATGTGCGACAGTTAATACTATTTTCATTAAAACGACATCGCACTGCTTTTGCAGAATACACAAAGGTTAGTGACACTTCATTGAACCCAAATTCTTTAGCATAATCTTTAAAGATTTACGGTATCGTAACAACCCTAGTAGGCTTATAATTTCAGGGCTACAAGGCCAGTTTGGAGAACACTTAAACCATGGCCAGATCAGCTAACAGAAGGAAGTAGAGGTATGTGGGACTTTCGGCAGGTTTATGCACGTGTGTGTTCCTACCCTGTGGAGGCTTTAGAAGATGGTGATGTATGTTTGTGTTCCTACCTCACAGAGGCTATGGAAGCCTGGGGTGTGTACGAGTTGTTGTGGGTGTGGGTGTGTGTGCAGGTGTTCCTACCCTGCGGAGGCTGTGGAAGGCAGTGGTGTGTATTACTCGGGGCAGATGTGCGACAATGGTGTGTAAACAATGCCCCTGTAGCTCAGTGGCCAAACACGCAACCTGCTTCGCCCACTTCACCTCAGGCAAAGAGCCAATCAGCTGCTCAGTACCACACAGCACCGACATCGAAGTCTGGACTGTCTGCAACACACATGCACACTTGACGTCTCTCCTCCTTTATCATGGAAACACACACTCATGCATATTTCAGTTAATAAATGAGCAGTGTAATGGATAGCATGTTAAAAGAGGCTCCATGTTTAGCAGTGACCATTTCCTGGTGTAATCTAATCTTCTCCAGCAGTGTTTACGTGTGTGTGTGTGTGTGTGTGTGTGTGTGTGTGTGTGTGTGTGTGTGTAAGAACGGGAAAGCAGCCAGATCATGACTGTAGAGGTCATGGGCCGGCTGTTTGTAACTGCAGAGACTAACTCAATTAAAGGCCGTAATTACTCCACAGTCATTCACTTAAGCAGCTGTGGATCAGGACAAAGCCAGAGGGATGTTGAATCTCTTCCTGCCATGTGGGCAGACACATGGACAACGGGCCTGCAGTTCTCAGTGTGTGTGTGCGCGCGCATGTGTGTGTGTGTGTGTGTGTGTGTGTGTGTGTGTGTGTGTGTGTGTGTGTGTGTGTCCATCTCACCATGCTTTTAATGATCGTATCAAGGCAATCTCTCTGTAGCTCAGGAGGAAGGATGGAGAAGCTCCGTTCTGACCAGCACTTCACAAAATGCTCAGCTACCCACCTGAGGAAGGAAACAATTTTTACAAAACTGCATACAATAATGAATAATTTTTTAAAATATATTTTAAAAAGTTTACTCGATTAGAGAACAGCTAAAACTAACAAGAAGAACCGAGAAAAGAGTTAAGGCTAACTAGTGCATCTTTGCCCATGAGCCATGAACATTAACTAGGCAGAGCAGTACTGCTACCCTGAACAGCTCATAGCACAGATAAAAGCTAACCAGAAAAGACCTCAGGCAGCTACAAGCAGGTCTGAGAACAGCTCGTTCAAGCCAAACAGTTCTGAAACTAGCTCCGAGCTAACCAGAACAGCTGAGAAAACCACTGGGTGCCAAAGTGGAACAGCCTGACAACAGCTGCAAGCTAAAGGTTTCCAGCTTGGAGAACGCTGTGCTGCCATTTTTCACCAGCCTTTTAACGGTGAGAAAGGCACCATAGAAACAAAATATCCTTTATTATTATTATTATTATTATTATTATTATTATTATCATCCTTTTTTTATTATTATTATTATCATCAAAGCTAAAAAAAAAAGCTCTGAGACCTATTAATATCAGTGAGAGGGCTCTGTGCAGTGGCTCTTTACTTCTGACTCATCTCTCACTCCTACTTACAGCACAGGCAGCATGAAAACACACTCACTCTCTCTCTCTCTCTCTCTCTCTCTCTCTCTCTCTCTCTCTCTCTCTCTCTCTCACACGCACGCACGCCTTTTCCGCACATCTAAAGCTTTGGAAAAATCCAGACCTACTTTCTCACGCATCTCTAATGCTGGTTTTCTGCATTAGAGAAAAGAGCAGAGCCACATAATTTAATAGCAACCATGATGAACATGTGCTACATTAGTACTCCAAATCTGAACTGATACCAAATCAGGTACAGGAAGAAACGGCACTTTTACATGCCTTTTAAGCTAGCCCACTTCAACATTACTATACAAGATACGGACATGGTCAGTGTTGACAAGTCTATAAGGAGTCTAGCAAGGTCAGGAAGAATTTGTTTCCCGCATTTAAATTGATTCGCATCAAAACATTCAGGACAAACATTTGGGATAACTTGTAATATCGACCTACTTTTGGTTTGCTGCATGATCTCAAAACAGAGCATGTGCTATGCAGTATATTTACTGAACTGCAGTATCTAACATCTAACATGCATGAGTCTGCTCTCACTGCCTGCAAAAAGCAGCAAAAAAATACACCCTTCAGTTTATTATCCACTTGAGATAAAATATGGAAAATACCAAGGCTGTATGACATGCATGTTAAAGTGTATTGTGATGTTGCACTATACACCAATCAGCAACAACATTAAAACCACATGCCTAATATTGTGTCGGTCCCCCTTGTGCCACAAAAACAGCTCTGACCCCTTCGAATCATGGACTCCACAAGACCTCTGAAGGTGTGCTGTGGTATCTGGCACCAAGACGTTAGCAGCAGATTGTTTAATGCCTGTAAGTTGCGAGGTGGGCCTCTATAGATCGGACTTTCCACAGTCCAATACATTCCACAGATACTCAATCAGATTGAGATCTGGGGGATTTGGAGGCCGAGTCAACACCTTGACCTCTCATGTTCGCCAAACCATTCCTGAACAATTTTTTGCAGTGTGGCAGGGAACATTATCCTGCTGAAAGAGGACACTGCTATTAGGGAATAGTGTCACCATGAAGGGGTGTACCTAATCAGTAATAATGTTTAGGCAGGTGGAACATGTCAAAGTAACATCCACATGAATGCCAGGACCCAAGGTTTCCCAGCAGAACATTGCCCAGAGCATCACACTGCCTCTGCCGGCTTGCCTTTTTCCGATAGTACATCATGGTGCCAGCTATTCCCCAGGTAAGTGATATACATGGACCTGGCCTTCCACATAGATTCATCAAACCAGGCCACCTTCTTCCACTGCTCCATGGTCCAGTTCTGATACTCACGTGTCCACTGCAGGCACTTTCAGTGATGTGCAGGGATCAGCATGGGCACTCGGACCGGTCGGTGGCTACACAGCCCCACACATAGCAAACTGCAATATGCACTGTGTGTTCTGACACCTTTCTATCATAGTCAGCATTAACTTTTTCAGCAATTTGTGTTACAGTAGCTCTTCTTTGGGATCGGACCAGACAGGCTAGCAGCCGCTCCCTATGCACATCAGTGAGCCTTGGGCGCCCAGAACCCGGTCACCAACTCACCGGTTGTTCTTCATTGGACTACTTTTGGTAGGTACTAAACACTGCATACCAGGAACACCTCACAGGACCTGCCGTTTTGGAGATGCTCTAACCCAGTCGTCTAGCCATCACAATTTGGCCCTTGTCAGAATCACTCGGATCCTTACGCTTGCTCATTTTTCCTGCTTCCAACACATTAACTTCGAGAACTGACTGTTCACTTGCTGCCTAATATATCCTACCCCTTGACAGGCGCCATTGTATTTAGATATTCAAATGTTATTCACTTCACCTGTCAGTCATTTTAATGTTACAGCTGATCGGTGTATACTATTACTAGAGAAAACCAAGAGATGCGAATCAATCCTTTAACATGTTACTGCACACTGATTCATCTCAGAGGCTCTAAAAGCAATGCAAGCTCAGTATGCTCATTGGCGATATATTGTTCTTTACACATATTTACCTGACACATGAGCTGTAAAGATTGTGGAGGCCAATGGAATGGCTAATGGCAAGGCACTCAAGTATGCTCCTCTGCACTCCTTCAACAGGCTGCAATAATAAGATGAATAAGAATAAGTATTATTTGTAAAATCCTTTTCCATTTAATTTAATTGAACTCACTAGCGTAGCCTCCTCTGTCACATGAGAGCTACCAATCTGGATGAAGCCTTTCGAAGCATTGTACCAAATGAAATGTAACGTTTCCGATAATTACT
Organism: Ictalurus punctatus; assembly: GCF_001660625.3. NCBI lineage: Eukaryota > Metazoa > Chordata > Actinopteri > Siluriformes > Ictaluridae > Ictalurus > Ictalurus punctatus. The sequence continues at coordinate 16,445,614 of NC_030426.2, read as the reverse complement.
AAATTAATCTCATGACTGGAGAAAGAAGACGCAGGACACAAACGCAATGCAGGAAGGTAAGGAAAAGAAAGAGCAAAAACAGTGAGACAACAGCACTCGCTATAAACAACCATCTATACACTCACTGCCCACTTAGGAACACTTAATAGGAACACCTGGTCATCCATTCGGTTCTCCAATTGACCAATCATGTGGCAGCAGAGCAATGCATCAAATAACACCATGGAAAATGGTGAAAGGACAGCATACTCTGCCCCCTCAGCTTTAAGAAACTATAAATATATTTAATTATAATTACAATTATTATTATTATTATTATTATTATTATTATTTTTACTGGTTTTATAATCTTTACTAAGCTTTCTTCCTGCAAAGATCAGGTCAGGTAAGGAGCCAGTTCAACAAACAAGGAAACGGTTAGTCTGCCTAAAAATGTATAAAACCTTGTTCGTTAGTCTTTGCGCAAGTTGTTGGATTGTTACATGCTACAAAAAAAACAATCAATTCAGTTTATAATCAGATAGCAGGAATAAATAAGACGCAATTTTCTAACCAGACTTTAAAAGGCTATATTATATAGAGAGGCATCGATACTAAATTTCTCTGCCAATACCGATAAACAATTATTCTGAGTGATATCAGCTGATAACCGATACCAATCGTTCTGCCTTTTATGCCTTCTTTTAAATAATAATTAATTCCACAATTTTGAAAAAAAAAAAATGCAAATAAAAACTTTATTCTCACCATTTCAGCAAGTTGTTTCATAGTAACTGGTCTCAAACAGAAAACATATTACTCTGATTAACATTAACAAAATTCTGAATTAAAGTAAGATTTCTTACTTATTAATACATATTAACATTGACTGAATTCTTTAAAAACAAACAAACAAACAAAAAACCTCTGATTAGGCTACACATTCACTCACCACAAACAAAAGCACATCATTGAATTTCAAACTGGTAATATATAATATCTTTTTTTTTGTGATGATATTAGCTCATTAACATTAACTGGATATGAAATAGACTATTCTACAAATATATCTTTGTGTATATATATTATATATATATATATATATATATATATATATATATATATATATATATATATATATATATATATATATATATATATATATATATATATATATATATATATATATATATAGTATATATTTTCTGTGCAATATATACTGTCAACTCATCTTCATTTAAATCTTTCAACGGTGTACTGGAGCTTTAATTCAGCGTGGCAAAAATGCAGAAACTCCCGCTTCACTGCATACCGAGTCCCGTGTAATCAATGTGTTTTCCCGCCCTCTTTTTATGGACAGGATATAATCGGCCCTGATCATCAGATGGCCCATAGCGTGAAAAATTGCCTTTATCGGCCGATACATTGGTGCATCTAACTAAATATCTCTCTCTATATCTATATCTATCTATCCATCATAAAAAACATTTATCATCACTTGAAGGGTTTTCCAGGCTGCCACACATCATTTATGTTGTACAAACCGACATCAACAGCGGCCTGGTGTTGCAAGCCAGACTGCCAGATATTGTAAGCTACAACAAAACGTTTTACACCTCGGCATTAGCGAATCACTTTGGTTGAAGCCGTGTGCAACTGGTTCCTGAACTTAGACCAACTTGTCATTAGCCCATGGTAGATTTTTTAAAAACCCTACTAAACCCACGTTTTATGAGCATTTCAAAACCTCTTTAGTTTCAAATGAATAACCTCATCATTGTGACATGAATACCACATAAAAAGAAGACTAGATCTCTTGGTTCAGAATAATCTGCAAAAGGCACAGAATGCAATTTTTCATGACTTAATTATAATAATTTTGTTTTCTCATGTGTCGTATATTTAGTTAGTTAATGACATTTATTTATTTTGTGATTAAGCTGCTTATCCTGCTACGTCCTTGAGGCAAGCCTCAAATGAAGTGTGCAATAACAGCTGTAGAAGCACTGTGAGGTGGTGCATAAATCAAAGCCACTTCACTTGATGAAATACACAACACAGAATTGAAGGACTCCTCAAGAAAGGAACATTTGATTGCACCATTTGATTCTCACTCTCTCTCGCGCTCTCTCTTGCGCGCGCGCTCTCTCTCGTCTTTTTAGGCTTTGAGAAATTAGCAATCATAGTGAGGTCAAGCCCTGACTTGACAAATACTAATACAGGGAATTATAATCAGCCAACACAATTTGTCAGAATTTAGCTATTACAGAATTCAGACAATGCAAATGTAAAATCAAAGACGACATCAGATTACATCATGATATGGATATCCAGATCTTTTGCTAAAACAATTCAGCCGCCCTCCACTAATATTGGCACCCTTGGTAAATATGAGCAAAGGTGGCGGTGAAAAATTGTCTTGATAGTTCAACCCTTTGATTGTTTGTTAAAACAATTCAATGGAGCTGATTTGAACCAACAATTTTGTTGTCTGTAAATCAGCACAGAGCATATGAATTATCCAGTCTAGGCTTTAAACTGGAGCCTGCATTCATAACTGTGTCAACAATCAGAACAGATGGAGCTCTGGCTGGAAATCTGCAGTGCTTTTAAAACATGCAGGGAGACAGCACACTGCAGTTAGACACCACAATGCCAGCAGCAGAAGACATATCAGGAATCTGACCAGAAGCACTAACTCAAATATTATCATAATCTTAGGGATTAAGAATTGTCAGCTGTGTGGCAGCAAAATCTGGAGAAGCTGAGCAGACTTTGCAGCCTATAAGGTTATTTTTTTGTTTGGTCCTGGTACAATTTGTTCTCCCAAACCATAATATAACACCGTTTCTTTGGAGGTAGCGGTCAAAACAGCACACTTTTGATCCAACCTAGCAGTTGCACACTGAGCTGATGTGAAGTTGCACTGCTGCAGTTATCTCCCATGTTTTCTTATTCTTATCACTGCAGTGTACATGTCTTTGGAATAAGGGCCTTTGGAGAAAGGATTTGGAAAGAAGGCAGAGGATTGACGGGATAAAAGTGGACTCCTATGGTGGGTGCTTATATCTGGACTTATTTCCATTAAGCGATTAATAGTGGGTTGTATCAGGTGTATTCTGGAGGATATTTTGAGCATTTGGTGGAATAAAATAAAACAGAAAAAAAAAAAAGTCAGGCTTTACCTTAGGGAAGAACCTGCAATAGTCTCTGGTCAGAACCATTTCACCCACATCCTTCAGTCCCTCCAGACCCAACATATCTGCTGCCAAGACGACCTGACTGAGGGACACACAAAACAACTTACAATAACGCAAGGCAGACTACTGCACTGAACTGGCATCATGATAGCTGTTAAATGTGGGATCCCTGGACGTAGCACTGAAGTAGATGCCACTACAGTAAAGGGGAGGCTACCTCACATTGCTCCCTGGTGGAAGGTCCAGAATGGCTCCATACATAAAGTGTAGAAGAACCTCCATCTCATCGGGGCCCAGACTAAAACACATGCATATGAAAGAATAGTAAATATATTGTCATTTCTGGATGTTTTACTAGGACACAAGTACAACATGAAATATTGGGATATACTGCATTGATTTGAACTGTGTAAACCAGGGGTGTCTAATCTTATCTGGAAAGGGCTGGTGTGGGTGCAGGTTTTCATTCCAACCAAGAAGCAGCCTCACCGGAGTCTATTGAAAGCCAAGCTCAACTGATTAAATGGGTGGAATCAGGCGTGGCTCCTGCTTGGTTGGAATGAAAACCTGCACCCACACCCGCCCTTTCCGGATAAGACTGGACAGCCCTGGTGTAAACTATTGTGCACACTTGTAAATTGCTTTTGTCAGCTTGTCTGTATATGCTTGTCTGATGTTGGAAACCACGTATAAACACACACGCACACACACATACATAAATGTGCTGCCCAATTTACAAACACATACTATTGCATGAATAATTAAATGCACTGTAGGTGGCCTGCACAGACAGACAGTCTGGCATGCCAAGCTTAGTTAAGCAGCACCGACTGGAACTTGCTTATATTAAAAGAACCTTAAAGAGGGATGGAGAAAGGAAAGGTAGTGCTGTAAAGCTCTTTTGGCAAATAATGACTCTGGCATTAATCCTAGAGACACATTGATATGATTAATTTTTGATGATACCATATTAAAGCTCAGCCTATCAGCTGACACTGACTAGATATTGACTTTTTTTCCCCCGATGATAATTGCAAAAGCTGTTTAAAAGGCGTTGCTATGAGGAAAAAAGATGTTTTGTTATATTTTTCTAATCCTGTGTCTGCATTAGCATGCTTCATAGTGAAAAGCATCCACTCATTTTGTACACAAGTGTGTGTCACTGAGCCATGATTTCTGTGACAGTCGATACTTTTACATGGATAACAATAATCCGATACTGACCCGATTAATACTCTGATCAAGAAACTAGCATGTAAACAGCGATTATTGATTACCTTAATCTGGCTAAAAAGTCATACTCGAAGTAAACACAAATGGAATTAAGACATGTGTAGTATTCCTCTTTTAGTCACATTATTGAAGTGCATTGCAGACATGTACACACCTTAATCACACTATTAACGTCGTGTGGGAGTTTTCACTGCATTTTGCGACAGGACACGTACGCACACGGCAGTGCTCAACCATTTGATGGTAAACAAGACAGCACGGCTGCGTCCCAAACCGTGTACTTACCTACTATATAGTAGGAGAAATACATGTGTATAGTAGGTAAGTACGCTGTTTGGGACGCAGCCCAAGGCTTCAAGCAGTCGTCTGTTTGCACGTATAGCATGACAAATAATTTACTGCACTTGAAGCTTTCATAAAATTGAAAATGAAAACACTCAGAACTGTATACGGTACCATAACGAAGACCAACTGTATGTTATGTGAAATTCTGGAGGGACGTCAGACGGCGTGGCGTGGGAACGTAATGACGTGTGCCGTTAATCGATCTATGTTCTAGAACATGTAAAACGGGAACTAAAGGAATATTCTAAAAGCAACTCGTGTAAACACATTAATCACAATATCGTTTTATTCAGAATGAGGTCAATAATTACATTACTGTTGTCCATGTAAACATAGTCACTGACAAGGGCTATACTGACCTGAATTAAGATTTTCTAAATTCAAAGCAAATTAGTTATGACTGTAAAGTGACCAATACAAAAAAGACTGGCTCCAGGAAATTCCACAACCAATACTGTGTCACTTATCTGATCGTTTCTTATTTGAAGTTTTAAAAAAAAAACTGGACAGGCCCCACCCACAAGAGGTAAAAAGGGAGTGACATCAGTAACTAGTTTCTTGTAGTATGAATACAGTGACGGTCTAAAATGACATCCTGAGAGATTTAGTCTGAAAACAAAAGATGCACCATATTTAAGTTGTATTGTGGATTGTGTTGACTTACCCCTGTAGTGTGATGCACTGGCGTGAGCTTTCCATCCAGCTGCCACACAACATTGCTCGAAAGTACTGAGAGCGTGCGCAAAGAATTGCCCTGAAGGAGACGGACAGACGGACAGGCAGAAACAGAGGACGAGAAAGGTCAGGTTCATCCCGCACACTCAACGTTACACCACATCACTGTGGCTGATGTTTAGCCCTTGGAGTAACAGCAGTACAGTGCCCTCCACTAATATTGGCACCCTTGGTAAATATGAGCAAAGGAGGCTGTGAAAAATTCTTTATTGTTTAACCTTTCGTTTAAAAAAAGAAAAGAAAAAAATCACAAAAATACTTTGCTCGCATAGATAGCAAACAATTGCAAAGAAAATGCAGGGTTTATGAAAAAATATATATTTGTTACATATAGGTGTGCAACAATTATTGGCACCCTTTTAGTCAATACCTTTGCAAAGATCACAGCTCTGAGTCTTCTATAATGCCTGATGAGGTTGGAGAATACATGGGAAGGGATCTGAGACCATTGTATGTTGTGGTTGTGTATAGGGAAGTATACACACACACACACACACACACACACTCACGTGCGTTGAGTTTTGCTGAACTTTTGCCATCGCATAGTGAACAAGACTTGACATCATGCACTGTGTGGATACGGCAATGTCCTCCATTAAAATGAATAGGATCCAGGACAAGTGGACAATTATAAGGCATTTAATGTAAGCAGATACAGTGATGTATTGAGAACCATCATACTGACACACCACCATACAATCGGCCAGTTTTTATTCCGTGAATGTCTCTCGCCACTTCAATCCTATTCCCCACTGTTCAGAATTCATTAAAAGTGAGTCATCACTAATTTTCTCCTGCTGTCTGAACCACTCAAACTGCAGCAAGCAATCTGAGAGGCTGAAGGTGAGCATGTACTTCTCCTGAGATGCACAAAGACAGCCGACATCTCTTTAATCTGCAGCTCACATAACTGTTAGCAGCCATGGCTGAATGAAGAATTTCTACTTTCTTCGTCTATCTTCTCTTCAACCATCCTCCTACCTTTCTGATACAGACAGCCACGGTGTAAAAATAGACACTTTTTTCTTATTCTGGATGTTTATTCAGAGTAAATCATGCTCTCAGAGATGAAAGCCAGAAAAAAACCCTACTTTTTAACATTATGACAGCTCCCGCTGTCAGAAACACCTGGGAGAATTTCTCTAATTAGATTAATACTATATAGGCTTCAATATTGCACACCACTGTTATGCATCACAAGTATGAAGGCAAACTACATAGCCAATACTTCAACATTAGTGCAAAGACTGACCAATTAAACTGCAGCACAAGTTTATATAGTTCCTATTTTTTATGGTCAGCCCAGTAACACTAGTGTACTGGTATTCAGATAGTGTAATCCAATGAATTTCATTTGACTCTTTCCATCCAGGCCTCTCTGTGAAGAAGGTGTGGCCTTGCAGTCCTCTAAGCTACTGTATTACTCACCCAGACAATATTTGGTTTATCACACTGAAACGGCTCCAAATCTTGTTCTATTGAATTGTCATGTTTAATAGATAAACAGATACATTTCTGAGGTTTTTTTGTGATTGTTGCCATCAAAAAACACTTGATTTTACTGCTGCTTTTATAAAAAAAATAAACGAATAAATTAAAAAAAAAAAAAGTGATTTTTTTTTGTGGAAAACGACCTGAATTGGCAAAATTGCAATTGCACGAAATTGTTTTGCACGGCATTTCACAGTGATGTTTGTTGGTAAACTTTTAGCTGTTCTCATGTTCGACGAACATGAATTGAAGGGGGCTTTGGCTTAAAGTGCATTGCGATGATGTCTCATGACGCATCTTGGCCCAAATCTGCAGAAAATCTGGGGGTAATTTTGAATAATTGCAAGCTCCTGCGAATATTGCAGCGTTTCCTTGATTTTGCATTCAATTTCTGCGATTGAAAAATTCTGGAGGAAATGTTTGGTAAGAGAAAAAGCATGAAATTTAAAAAGTTAACAAAATAGACATCCCAGATCAAATATGGTAGTATACCTTTGACGGTGTTATCCATATTTTTTGGATAAACCTGTGTTTTTGTTTGCAATTGTTTGATCTGCATGAACGCAGAGTATTTCTGTGAATTTTCTGAACAAAATATCAAAAGGGTAAACAATAAAAACAAGTTTTCACAGCCTACTTTGCTCATATTTACCAAGGGTGCCAATATTAATGGAGGGCACTGTATGTCTTAACCATCAGAGATATACTCTATGTAAAACAGAGACCGATTCTGACCGAGTACAGGCTCAGAAAAGGCTAACAGAAGAGCCTGGCTTTCAGGAGAGCAGATACTGTATGCTCACTGTAAGAGAGTTGAGGTCGTGACAGCGGTGCAATTTTTCTCCGCTGTGGAAAAATGTTGAATTTCCACTGATTTAATTTACACGAAAAATTCTGAAATTGAGCAATTATAGAGCATTCTAAGAGAGAAATACAGCCTTTGATACAAAATATGTTGCAGAATGTCACAGTCTGCTTGTGAGTGATTGATTAACTTTGAACTGTGTTTTGTAACTGAATTGAGAGAGGAGAAGAGAGGAGAGGCAAGACTTTTGGTCAAACTCAGTTGCCATAGTAACAACCTGGTCATAATGAAGGTAATCTCCGCTAAATCAAACAGTACGTTTGCCATTACTTAGCTTTGCCATTGCACTGTTTAGGGCAGACAGAATGGCTAGTTCATGCTAAATTACAGTGTAAACACTTTTTATTTGGAACATAATAATAATGAGCACAGAAGACAGACTCTCACTGTCCCTCAGGCCTTATTACTCTTATTGATTCAATCACAATGCCAGTAAATCTAATCTATTTATGTCTATAATGATACAGGACAGCTCAGACTGTCTCCAACTTCCAAGTATAGTACATGTTCTGTGCTTGGCAGTTCCAGTGTATCAGCCAGGTGTTAATTATGCTTCAGCTCGCTAAATGTCTTGGGGTCAAGTTACCTGTGAGCCGAGAAGACTCTGTCTCCCACCTGGATACTGATATCACAGGATTCACCTCGTTCATACAGGGCTAAAAGATCAGCACCGAGCCCAGAGGCAGGCTCTAAACGCACAGACTCTGACACAGACAGAGTCAAAGAGAGAGAGAGAGAGAGAGAGAGAGAGAGAGAGCACAACAGATAAGACTTTATTGATCTCTGCTGGGAAATTGATTTGCATCATCAGCCAAAAAAATTGCATTTACACAGTTTCACCCTTAACCCTAAATACAGATCAGTCAAGACATGTTTGCCTCTCTAGTTTTGAACTGGCGTTACAAGGCTTACATAGTTAACAAGTGAGGAAGTCTTTAAGCTACGACTTTAACAACTCATGTCAAAGCGCCTTCAGTTGTTCAGTAATCTCAAACAGACTTGCTTATGTGGTTCCTGACACTATCCATGATAGCCATCAAATTTGGCAAAAGTACATCACATAGCTACAAACTATAGCAGAGATCAATCTCTTTTTATTAATATTATTGTCCCTCACCTGGATCTGCACTGGCGTGAAACTCTACATCCTCCTCCACCACAGCGCCATTTGATAGCAGCGAGAGCCCATGCAGTCCAGCAGAGGCAGCACTCCCTTTCCCCAGGCACTTATCGTCTGTGTACACTCGCCTACAATCCACACACATTAAGCGAATCACCACACAGATGTAGGAGAAAGCTGCACGTTTAATCATGATATAAATATGCTAATTAAAGCTGCTGTGAGATTTCTTTCTCTGAGGTCTATACAAACTTGTAATGCAAGATGTGGCTGCTTCAGCGTTCTAATTGCTCATTGGAGGAAAAGGATTCCCTCTCTACCCCAAACAGCCCAGTGTCACGATTCCTTCCACAAAAGTCTAAAGATCGTCCACCTTACTTTCTCCGCACTTACCTTGCACTAATTGCCTTTTGTAGTATTCACTTGTTTTCATCCACCCATTCATTCTCTATACCGCTTATCCTACTGGTTCACGGGGAACCTGGAGCTTATCCCAAGGAGCATGGGACAGAAGGCAGGGTACACCCTGTACAGGGTGCTAAGCCATCACAGGACTGCGATGATCGCAGGGCACAATCACATACACACACCCATTCATATACTACGGACACTTTGGACATGTATGACATTGTCCTTTGCACTGTGTATGCACTTAAATCTGAAATTGTGGGAGACCACTCTAGCATTGTAAAAACTAGCATTTGTCTCTTGTATTTCAGGTAATGAAACCTTATGGATGTGGTAGATGCTTTTGCATCACTGTTCCTTTAAGTGCATGCTTTTAGGTCACTCTGGATAGGAGTAGCTACTAAATGAGTAAATGTAAATGTATGAATTTCATCCTCTCTGGTAGGAAAATGCTAATGTGGAAGATGATTTAATATCACAGCTGCAAGAGTATCAATGCATGTTCACAGAGCCATTCAAAATGCATAATGCATACTAAGTAATACGGAAAAATTGCAGGGCTATTTCTAACTGTATGCGGTATAAGCAGTCACTCATGGCCTCTGAACCACCAGGGGGGCGGGGTAGGGGTCATGGCCTTTGTTGTCTGCAGCTTGCTTGACAGGTATGACTGGAGTGGGGGTAGAATGCAGTTTTGGACACTGCCCAAGTGTGCACAGCTCTCTGGATATAATTACTATGTTTCCTCAGTATTACAGAAGCATCCTAAGAATAAAAATATTACTGGATGCATCAGTGTGACAAGGAAAAAATGGCTGCATGCATCTACAAGGCTGACAGACCTCCAAGTTTAGCTATCTATATAAAATACAACGTATAGTACAAAACTATGACCTCGGGTACCTTACAGAGTCCTCAAGGAGAAAATGGCAAGCTATTATACACTAGCTTCCTACCATATTAGAAAATAAACAAATGCCTATACCAACGTGTCAAGCAAGCGAAAACCTAAAATTAGAAATTCAGTACACATTCCTCACCAATTCTTACAGTGCTCTATATCCCTAGCTTCTTTCTCCTCATTCATGTCTATGATAGTGTGAACGTTTCATATGATTAGTCTAGCTGTTGACTAAAGAGTGAGAAACTATTAGCTTGAATATAACCACAGGTCTTTAGGAGGCTCCTCTCCAAACAGTCAAGTCAGTGACCATGTCAATCACAGTACTGTTTTTGTTAGAGATCGACCAATAATCGGTTTTACTGATATTTTTCACGATATTTAAGCAATTTTCCGTAATCGGGTTAACGATTTTTTAAATATCGGCTCAACTGATAAATGGCGCCATCTTCTGGGATTTTGAGAATTGCGCACAGGACCACTGTAACAGCCATTAACGTACAAATTAGATGCGTTACATAAATGCTTGATATGTAGTTTAAGCAGCTTGGTGCTAAGAAACTTTAGCAACAGTGCATTTTATTTTTTTCATTTGCACTCTATTTATTGATGTAGAAATAATAGTTTTGTTTTCTATGCAAGGAGGAAATGAATGATAATTGTTATGAATAAAACTGTTTTTTCAGTTCAGTGGTGTTATTATCATTGTGTTAAAAACAGAAGTAAGACAAAAAATAAATATATATTGGTTATCGGGCACATAAACATGTAAAAAAAAAAAATTAAAAATCAATATCGCACAAGCTCTAGTTCTTGTACCGTGTCTTCTTACACTGCCCCATTTAGTATAATCTTTTATCGCTACAAATATATAGTTCTACTTCGAAATAAACTTTGCCAAGTGAGTGTACAAGGTGCATCTCTAGGGTGTGTTTATTTCAGGTAGTTTTCAGGGGCAGTGAGCATGGTGTTCCAGATACACAGAGAGAGAGAGAGAGAGAGAGAGAGAGAGAGAGAGAGAGAGAGAGAAAGCGAAAGCATCTGTCTCGGTACAGTATGGGAGGTTTGTGAAAGAGAAAAATTTGCAAAACTATATAGAAAGAAAGAAAATAGAAGAAACGAGAAAGCTGACAACTAACTCAAATAATGGGAATGAAGCACGATCACTAGCACAATGCACAAAGCTGTTATTGAGGAGAGGTGCTAAAACGATACACAAGTGATTCCTGCCTTTAGACAGGATATCTGTTGGTTAATTGAAAAGTGTAGTAAGCCAACAATTTATGACTGAAGAGAGAAAAAGGGAAACAGCTAAATATGGAAACAACAAAAGCTGATATACAGCACCACCTGTCAGCCACCTAATGACAATGCAGCTTGAAGTTTAATAACACTTGAGAGGAAATAGCATTAAAGCTGAAAACATATTTGGTGATGTCAACCAAGATACATATTAAATGCGAAAATTAATAATAATAATAATAATAATAATAATAAGAAGAAGAAGAAGAAGAAGAAGAAGAAGAAGAATCCATTAATAATTCCCTGCCAAACCTACAGTATATTTAAATATGCTCTGTGTTTAATTGCTCAAATTAACTCAAAGAAACTGATGTGCAGGCACAGAACTGCCGAAAAATCAAATCTGCTGGCTGTATAGACAATAATACCGAGCACAAAGAGCGGGACAAAAAGAAAACCCTCAATAAAATCAGAGGTACAAATTTCAACTTGACCTTCCACACTTGTACCAGTTTTTATGCATATCAGTGTACTGCAAAGTGACAGCTGCTGCTTCATCATACGGTAACGTTATAACAGAAGAGCGTTGTATAAATCAAATCAGACAGACTGATCCAAAAAAAGCAGCACATGGTAGAGTACAGACGTATAATACGCACCGAATGAGCTCTTTGAGTGCAGTAGGTTCCGTTCCCTGCAGGTTGATGATGGAAGCATTTGGCGCGGTTCCCTGGAGGAGGTGAGGAGCTCGAGCTAGCAGCACAGCCTTATGGGCCCTGAGCCGGAAACCTGAGCTCACACACACACTCACGTCCGTCTCCTGCTCCTCCTGCAACAGCCTGCAACCGTTTGAGGAATCTTTAGTGTGACAGAAACATCAACAACAACAACAACAATAATAAATATCCACAAGATGATTCACAGTTTTTCACACTACTGGAGCAATATTATATGGTATCTAACATCAACCTGTTTGAAAATTGCAAATCAGAAGCAGACACCATCTTTGATTTATTTATTGATTGATTCCTTTTCAGAAATGTTTATCCTCATCAGGGTCATGGAGGATCTGGAGCCTGTGATACAGTGAAGTATTCAACACCATTCCACTCTTAAAGTGAACCATGGTTGTGGTAGCACATCGGTCAAAGTAGTTCAGCAAAAACTATTAACAATGTAAACTAAAATACACCAATCAGGACAAGAACTGGAAACTGAGGTTGCCACGTCCTTTTGTGCACGTGCTATTCTGCTCCTTTTGAATCCTACACTGTACTAGCTTAAACAAGTCGTTACTATAAAAGCACTCTGACCTTGAGGATGGCGTGGTCATCAATAAAGACAAGTGTACGAGTCCTTCTGGGAGCCATACATACTGTAGATAGCCACCATGCTTCAGATGAGGGTACATGTTTTAAATCATTAAGTTCCTTATGTTTTAGGTGCTGAGAGTAAATTGGAATATGATATGATCAATTCTGTATGCTAACCATGGTTCACATGGCAATGAGAGACAATCTGAATTTATATCCTAAGACTCCATAAGAACAAAAGCCTTGTGCTCCTTTGCTCTAAACTCTAATCATCATCATCATGTCCTCTATAGCAGTGTGACTGAGCTGGGTGACCCAGTATTTTACTCTAGTAATGCTGGAACCACTACGGCTAAAACAACCACGCTCACACCACAGTGATGGAGAAGTAGGTCAGGACAAGCTCGAGGACGATCAGACACGCTTCCTAAAGCTTACTTATTATGCCCGTTTGTGAAATTAAACACTTACCCTAGTGTTTCTTTTGACGTAAATGTTACGTACCGCATATTTATGACAAGTGAGTACCATAAATAACCATAATTGTGACCTAGTTCTACATACTGAGAAAAGAAGTGAATATTTATTTACTCCAAATAGATTGACTGATATTGGAAGCGCAAGTTATTATAAAACAATTGAATGAATTATTCAGCCAAAGAAACTGGTCAATTAAGCTCAAACTCTTTGACTGGGAATTTCTTGGTAGCATATAAATAAATTAAAATTTATATTTTAACATTTTTATATCTGTCCAGTGACACAAAACACGAATTTCCATAAAGCAGAATTTACTTGCATGCAACTAGAAAAAGTACATTCTTTTTTATGTCACCAGACAGTCGTTAAAAGCATATCATTTCACTGCACGTCGTGCATTGCATGGTTGTGTGTATGACCAAAAAAAATTTGAATTTGATGAGGTAATGGCTGTAGATTTATTTATTTATTTTAAAATTCAACAACTGCCCTTAGACTTCCAATAAGAGTTCTCTCAGTACGGCATAATATAATTAACGGCAGTCACCTGTATACTAAAGACAAAGCAGACAGAGGTTCAGGTTGAAAAAATGCTGGAATATATTTCTTTAAGGTTAAAAAGTGGAGGGTGAGCATTTACATACTCATTTGACTGGCAATTTTATCCAAATTAGCTTACAAGTCATTCCAAGCACAGACACCTAAGCAGCAGATAGTTAACAGCGGCTCTCTGACAGACCTGGGACTTGAACTTCAACTCGGAATAAACTGTCCTCTTTATATACACATTTGTTTATATGACACCGATATCAATTTCATAGCTCAGTATCGGCCAATCCCAGATTCTGATCCGACGCCGATATCTGATCAGCAGCCAAGCCTACTCTCTCTAAGCTTTGTTGCTAAGTTATGCAAAACACCAAAGACAATAGCAGCATCCGTCAACACAAGCTGTGTCCTGTGGATCAGGACATCCAACTCACAACCTCACACTCTCACTGCTTTATACTGCCATAGTTCGAGAGCACTAATAGTACAACCACTGGCTGCTGGTGGTGATTTTTAGATGGGAGGACTGAAGTATTTTACACACACACACACACACACACACACACACACACACACACACACACACACACACAAAGACAGACAGATGACATTATGATTTCCATTATTTTAAGTCCAAAATGCTCTACTTGGCTTCATGTTGTGTTTCATCCGAACATCAAACATGGTAAACAGAAAAGAAAAAAAACGACTCAACTTACAGTTCAGTTTTCTGTCCGTTTGTGTAATTTGCATTTTGATTGGACAATGTAAGTAGTCTATCTACTTATTAACTTTCTTCTCCAAAGTTATCTTAGGGGAAACATATCTTCCTTGCTCATGTTCATTACACTCGCTGCAATGTGACTTTTCAGTCATTCCTGAAGAAGTTTTACAGATGCATCAGTGACAGTCTTACAAAAAATAATTTAAAAAAATAAATGGGGGGACGGAAAAAAAAAACAAACAAACAAAAAAAAAAACACTACATTGTCAAAGTACGTACCCTCACCATCACACCCTTATACATTTCTTGAATATCCCATTCCAAAACCATGGGCATTAGCATGGAGTTATTCCCCTCTTTGTTACTACAGCAGCCTCCAGTCTTCGGGTAATGCTTTCTACAAGATTTTAGAACAGGTCTGTGGAGATTTGTGGCCTTTCAGACATAAGAGCATTAGTGATGTGAGCTGAGAAGGTCTGGCACACACTCAGCGATCCAGTTCATCCCAAAAGTGTTCCATGGGGTTGAGGTCAGGGCTCTGAGCAGGCCACATGGGTTCTTCCACTCCAACCTTGGGAAACCATGTCTTCATGGACCTCACCTTGTGCACAGGGGCACTGTCATGCTGGAACATGTTTGGACCCCTCTGATCCAGTGAAGGGAAATCTTAATGCAAATGCATACAAATTGTGGCGGTCAGGTGTCCACCTACTTTTGGCCATATAGTCCATCAGCCAAAATGGAGATCAAATCTAGCAGATGTTCTGGCAACACTAATTGCACTTATTGTCAAAAGTCTATTCATTTCACGCCTTTTTATGTTCGTTCGGATTACGGGGCTCCAAAAAAACACTTAGGTGCTGCACCTAGGCCTTTCAATGGTAAGGAAAACCCTACATTTATAACCAGCTGCCTCTGGGTACAAGCATTCAGGTGCATCCTCAGGATGAATGTGATATGGAAGCACTACCTGTTCAGGTCTGAAGACAGTGCACTGGCCAGCTGTTTACTCAGGTTGCTCTTGTGTTTGCGCTCTTTAGTCTGGAGCTCTCGGACTGTCTCGGTGGAGAGCATCACTGCAGCCTGACACTCCTCAGTCAGCATGCAGCCAGGATCTCTAGGGGCTTTCTGGAATTGTGCTGAGAAACAAGAAAACACTTCAGCTCAACGTTATTTGAGTTTGCTTAAGTTTGCTCTTTAAAATAAATAAATAAATAAATAAATAAATAAAAAATCCAATATCCCTCAGTCAGCATGTTGGAAATAGGACAAGACTCAATTTCTAGTGCTCACACACAAACAACTTACAAGTACACATTTACCAAAAGTGTACCAAATTATGAAAGCCTGCTAGCATCACGCCTACAGAGTGAAAACAAACCTAGAAACCGTTGCTTGGAAATTGTAACCCTGGGAGCTCGTGTTAATGCTGGTGTTGATGTTACTGTGAATCATGAAAATAAAAATAGGCGTGTTTCAAATATTTTACATTATCATCGTGTTTCTACAACCTGCTAACAAAACTAACATCACCAAGCATTTAAACTACACTGTAACTCCACTGTAAAAGCCCAAAGATCAGTGCTAAATCACATGTGCACGCGTATCTAATTCAAACCGAAGACAAAGCACTGACCTGTAAGACATCAGGTAATAATAAACACTCCATGTATCCTCTGGGGTCCTCATGGCTGGAGATGTTCTCCTGCACTCAGGTCTGTCTCCACACCTCTTACTGTCTCTCACTGCTTGGGCAAAAGCTACAATAACGTCAGTAGAAATGACATTAAAATCCCAAACGGCTCGCTACTGCCTACGTAGGTGCACTACATAGACTGTGAAGTCATGGTTCTGCTGAGAGGTTATTTACACGCCGATACCGCCCACTCTAATGCCACTTCCGGTTTGTAATTTCCGCCAGAGGGCGAGATTTTAAAAAATCAAGTGGATCTGTGAGATTGGTATAAACGGAAGTCGGAGCTCAAAATGGGAGGGACTTTAACTCCAAATGGGCGGTACAAACCTCCAGAGGACTTCGATTGGTTAGTGTAGTGTCTGTCATGTAAATTAAGCTGTCGGTTTTTTTCCGGCGGTTTGGTGGAGTTAACGTGTAAACTTGCAGTTTTTAAATTTGAAACATTGACACACTGAATTCCCAGATTATGTAGAATCAACAAAAGGAAGTGTATTTTGTTTGTTAAATGAATTTATTTTATCCGTTTTATAATGTGCTTGCTGTGTATGTACCAGGTTACACTGGTAAGGGCAGATGAGGCGAGCTCCAGGGCATTTACACCGAAGTATTTTACCCAGGATAGTGCAGTTTCTCATGCATGCAGTCTAGCTGTGCTAATGAGTAATGTCATTGTATATGCAGAGAACATGCACGGCACCTTTTATCACTATGGACTGTAAATATGTCAAATTTTGTTTATTTGTGAATTACTTGTACATATTTTGTAGTAGATTTTATTGTGAAGGAATAGTTCACCTAAAAATAAAATCATTGAGCAATAAAAAAAAAATGTTGGTTATAATATTGTTACACATTCACCTCAGTGAGTGCAGTTATATCTCGATTTAAGTTTGTTTCCATCTTGATATTGTTGGATTTTAAAATTAATATTTAATATTAGACAATTATTATATAAACTTCAATCTTCAAATAGAATGGCATTGGACATGTATACAATAACGACAAAGCTGAAAAAAATTAATGCTACAAGAAAAAGTGTTATTTAGTTTTAAATCGGTGTTTTTGTCATCATTTGTCACCGCGCATCTGTGCACTCGGCGCGATTTCCGAATCCTTTCCATCAATTCTGCATTTTCGCCTAAAATCCGCCCATTTCTGAAATCCTAATTTCTAAGTACCTCCCACTTAGAGGTAAGTACCTCCCGCTTGCAGCTAAGTACCTCCCACTTGGAGGTCTCCGGGCTGCAGCGATACATACCTGGGATCTGCTGGAGCTTCTGTTGAAAGCGGGTTTCATGGATTAAATTTTTTTTTAAAAATTTATATAAAGGTAAAATCAATCCAAATTTTCATATAATAATCAATTTAATAATTATATAATTATATAAATTTAATAATTATAATCGATGCTTGATTTATGACTGTTGTATCAATTAATCTCAGTCATTGCGTTTTAAATCGATGAGTGGATCCAAACCATCGAATCGTTACAACTCTTAACAACCTCATCCTCTGTGACTGATCCTCGCTCATGATCTCAACGGATTTGGGGTAAGACAGTCCGTACAGGATTTCATAGTTTTTTGTGATTTTTGTGGGCAATTTTTTTTTTTCAAAATGTACTCCTTATTTTGCAGAAAACTTTGCAATTGCACAAAATAGTTTTGCACAGTCTTTCGTACTGATGTTTGTTGGTAAATGAGACCTTTTATCTGTACTTATGTTCAACGAACATGAATCGAAGAGGGCTGTAGCTAAATGCACATTGCGATGACGTCACAATGGCCCAAATCTGCTGTAATTTTGAAAAATTGCAAGCTTCTATGAATATTGCGGTGTTTGCTTTGATTTTGCATTCATTTCAGTGATCGAAAACACAGAGGGATTGGTAAGACAACGCTGCTCCTCTTCAGTGCAAGCTTTACCAAAGGCGACACAGAGGGCACTTGTGTGCACCCTTTTGAAGCCCAAAAGGAGAAATAAGATAAGGCAGGGGTGTCCAATTTTATCAGCAAAGTGCTTCTGCTTGGTTGGAATGAAAACATGCACCCACACCAGCCCTTTGTGATCAAGATTCTACACCACTTTGCATTAAGGCCTTGTGGCCCTCAGGGACACAATTTGGAACAAGGCATAATAATATACATTAAATTAAGCTAGATAAAAAAAACATCATTACACACTCTTACAGAACATGTCTGCTTGCATGTTTGCCACGCTGAATCCTGTTCTTTTAAACAGAGAGCACACTGGCACAGTGAAATCTGCCTTGCCATGCATCAAAAGTTTAGGAGTTTAGAAAAAGTTTAAGCCCCTTGTTCCAAACCCTGGTCCTGGACTAGAATTAGCTGATTATATGGATCAGGTGTGTTAGAGCAGATAAAACACTCAAATGTGTAGGACAGTGGGTAAAGACCAGGATTGGGAACCATAACCAATTCTCTTGCACCCCTAAGCAAAAATAAATTGTGGTGCCATGCAGTAACAAACTGTGCAGATCAACACAAACAATTAAACTTTGTTTTAAACATTGTGGCACTCCTTTCAAGAAAATTTCGCTCGATAACTGATCACCAACACTTAACACTCAGCAGTTGCAATTCCCGCAAAATCCCAAATCCCATATTTTCAAAATATATGAAAATATGTTAATATTGCAAATAATATTAAACCATTATTAAGTAATATTAATATTAAACCTGCCTACCATTTTCCGATTCTTTCTTTCCCATGCATGCCCTCTAGTGTATCTCTGATGAATGGCAGTGACCAGGAATGAAGAGGAAGTGAACTGACTCTAGATTTTACACCCTATATAGTGCACTAAAGGTGCAATAGAATGAATGTGAATGTGAACGGCCTGGTGTGGTGAGTGTGGTTGTTTCATCTGATGTCAGACCTATAAAAGGTACTTTGAGGAACCCATTTAAGTTTCAGTATTGAGCTAGCAGGTTATCTATGTTTTAGGTGTAACAGGTGCAGTAATAGTTTCTCAGGATAGGACCAGCTGTTGAATATCTGATTTTAAGTTATAATATTGTTTATAGTGATGTTAGATTTTTGCACAGACCGGCTGAAATGGTGAAGGCTGTCTTGTAGTGAACAAGATTAATCACATGCATTGTATAGCGCATTATATTTTCTGACATGTATGTGTGTCATTATAAATCAACTGTGGCATTTCATACGTACAGTATTTCAAGGAATGTGTATTCTAAGCGTTAAGCATAAGTGAACGTGAAGCATTTTGTGATCGGAGTGTCAAAACAACAAGAAATAAGAAAACTGTTACTCTCCAGAAGCTATCAAACTCATGAGCTCACTGGGCCAGAACAATTTCAATCCCCAATATGAAATCAGTGTGATCACCAAAGCACCAGATGGACTTTTTTTTCTTCCTCTACTGTGCAATACAATTACCTATATACACTCACTAAGCACTTTATTAGGAAGACCTGTACACCTACACATTCATGCAATTATCTAATCAGCCAATCATGTGGCAGCAGTGCAATGCATCATGCAGACATGGGCCAGCAGATTAATGTTCACATAACCATCAGAATTGGGGAAAAAATGTGATTTCAGTATTTTTGACCATGGCATTATTGTTGGTGCCAGGTGGGCTGGTTTTGAGTATTTCTAACTGCTGATCTCCAAAGAGTCGGTCTCTAGAGTTTTCTCAAAATGGTGCAATAAGGAAAAAACATCCAGTGAGCGGCGGTTCTATGGATGGAAATGCCTTGTTGATCAGAGAGGACAACGGAGAATGACCAGACTGGTTTGAGCTGATAGAAAGGTTACAGTAACTCAGATAACCACTGTGTACAATTGTGGTGAACAGAAAAATATCAGAATGCACAACACATCAAACCTTGAAGTAGATGGGCTACAACAGCAGAGGACCATGTCAGGTTCTGTCAACCAAGAACGAGAAATCTGAGGCTACAGTGGGCACAAGCTCACCAAAACTGGACAGTTGAAGACTGGAAAACGTAACCTGGTCTCAAGAATCTTGATTTTTGCTACAGCACACAGATGGTAGGGTCAGAATTTGGCACCGACATCATGAACTCATGAACCTAACATGCCTTGTGTCAACAGTCCAGGCTGGTGGAGGTGGTGTAACGGTGTGGGGAATGTTTTCCTGTAACCCTTTGGGCCCAATAAAACGAATCATCGCTTGAATGTGTTCCCTTCATGTGCATCCCTTCATGGCCACAATTTACCCATCTTTTAATGACTATGTCCAGCATGGTAATGCACCATGTCACACAGTAAAAGTCATCGCAATGACTTGTTCATGGGTTTGTGAACATTGACAATGAGTTCAGTGTTCTTCAGTGGCCTTACCAGTCACTGGTAAGTAGAGACCTCGATTATGCAATGATTATATGTCATTGTTATTTGGGAAGGCTGCTAGCATACATTCCTGATGTAGACGGTATAAACAGGAAATATATTTTATTAATTTCTCCAGTACCGAAAGCAGAACCGATAGCGTCAGAGCTTATCGATACTACAGTCTTTCATAATTTAGCACCGGGGCCAGTTTAATACTGTGTTTCGGTACCTATCCCTAGTCAGCATGTACCAGAATCTCAAAGGAATGTTTCCAACATCTTGTAGACTCCATGCCATGAAGCATTGAGGCTGTTTTGAGAGCAAAATGAGTCCATACCCAGTATTAGTATAGTGCTCCTAATAAATTGTTAGATCAGTGTACATAGACTGAGCAATACATACTAAAAGAACTGTGTATATTCATATATTATACCTATTTATTGCATTTCTCAATTTAAGCACATTAGTTCCACATTTTAGGAATTACTTCTGCTATCAGTTTACTGTTGTTGGTCATGGTCACATAACTTGGCAATGATCAATTGCTCTCCCAGCATTTAAACACTGACAGGCTATTTGATTGGTCACATGAAAAAGACCCCCAAACAGACAAAAGAGTGTACACAGTGTTTTAGCTATAGTTTATTTGCTTATAAAACCAAAATGGTGCAGAGCTGGTTTAGTGATGTTCTTATATTCAGCGTGTAGTAAGAGATTTAAAAAAAAGTGAACAATATCTAAACATCACGTTCATTTTATCATACAGAAGGATCAAAATAACCACATAGTCAAATATCTGAGCCAAGTGTCATTACAAAATACAAAAAAAGGAGAAGAACGATATTTATTCATTAAGACAACACTACCTGAAAGAGGTCGAGCGATTCTAGGGGTCTCGAAAGATTTGTCTGGATTACAGCATAGGGATCCCACAGCTCAAACTCAACACACACGGCACATTTTTAATGTCGCAACATGGTACAAGTTCAAGTCAAAAAAGGCACCACACAATACAACTCACTCACGAGGAGACTTTTGCCACACACAAATGTCATCACCAACAAAGTTTAAGGCGAATGTCATGTGCAAAAAATTTGAGAAACATCAACCAGACACTCTACTCTCTATATAACCTCTCCTATTAAAATGTGCTTTTCTTTTTATTCACCTCTAGGCTTCGCATTTGTGTTTTATTAACATCCAAGATGTGTGCTGAATTTAAACAGGATGCTTGCGATAATCAGAAGGTGTGCGTGCCGAGGCATAGTGTGAAACAAGGCCCCTTCCTTTACAGACTCAGTTCCTGTAGTTTTTCCGTCCCTCTCCCTCTTTCAGGAACGTCCATATAAGTGTGTTGACGATGTCGGGCTGGTCCTGCTGTAGCCAGTGACTTGCTCCAGAAATGATGTTCAGGCGGAAGTGGTTGCGGATGTAGAGGCGGCAGGCCTCGGCCATCTCCTGTTCAAGGAATGCATCCCTCTCACCCCACAGGAGCAGGACCGGCGAGCGCACCTCGTTCTGATTGAGAGGGAAGCAACTGCAAATGCAAGCAGACACATGGCCACAAATGCGGAATAAAAACACACATAAACAAACAGCACTGTCATGCACACACCGAGTAACGTTGTGTAACATGGTAACCTAAATTCTACCCTGTGATCACACACATGCACATGTAGACATAATATCTGTCTCCAAGCCCTCAAAGGGCATCTAAAGTACGTTCCTTAATCATCTGATTAGCATTTAGCCAGCTAACAAGAACACTGGTTATTTAGCTTGCTAGTTAACAAAAGTATATTTATTTACACAGGGCCCTCAACTCTACTGTATATCCCCTCAATAAAATTCTTTGGCAGAAATTGTGAAAGGCTTCCTAACATCATGGTTGGGATAGTAGAGGTGTCCCACTCCCACCTGCTCCTGAAGGAATTCTGACCAATCCCGCCCACTCCTGTCTGCATGAGAGTATAAATCGCCCACTCCCTTGATTTTCTGGTAGCTTCTGCAGAATCACGGTTCCTGATACACAGCTCTAGTTTGTGACCTTTGGGTTCACCAAACACTCAAAACAGCCTTGTACCTTATAAAAAGCACTATTTTAGCGCTATTAGGGGTTCTTCAATTACTAAGCTTATGTCACTTCCACACAGCTTTTACCAGAACTCTGTGTTTTTGCTCGAACAGTCTGAAACTCTGAATCGAATTAATCTAGCAAAGCAAACTAGATAATGAAAATCTGTAAAGCGGAAATGTGTTCAAAATGAATGAAAGGAACAGTGACTATAAAGAGAAGTTAACAGTAATTATATCAAAGTAATCATTTGTGTGACAACACTTTGCATATAAATCACCATCGGTTCTCTACGGTACACTGCCATTTTTATAAGGAAATCAGCGGAAGTTTTCAGGGCATCTTGGAGACAGTTCTTCTGAAGAATTTGGCTGTTGTACTCGTTTCTGTCTCTGCAGTTAAGGTACCACAGAGCCTCCATTAGGTTTGTTTTCTGTTTTTTTTTTTTACTCTGAAAAGTGGTCTATTGCTTAATGTGTTGATTTCTTTATTGACACAAACATTTCTCTTTAGCATTTAATTTTTTTTGTGGTGGTAAATGAGTATTTGGAAATTTGTTCTTTCTACTGACAAAGTGTGGGTGTCTAAGACTTTTGTATAATTCTGTATATTCAGTACGATTCAGCAGAGCAGCAAATGGAAGACTCAGTTATGCATGCACCTTTCACATGCACATCCTCAGTGTGTAATACAGAACCTTCACATGGAAATTTGCATAGTCTAGAAAGTATAACATGTAACATGCATATAACATATGCATCCCCTGGGATAGGCTCCAGGCTCCCCACGACCCTGCGTAGGATAAGCGGTCCAGAAAATGGATGGATGGATGGCTAAGATATACATTGCTCCAACTTTTACGTCGTAGCACCTGCTAATGGACAAATAAAATGTGCTGTAAATAGATAGTGTGATATTGGAGAGATTGGTAGATATATGACAAGGAAAAATGTATGGTGACTGAACCGCGAGTTTGAATTGTGTGTCCTATTTTAATGTAATGCTGATAAACAGAATCAGAAGTGAATCAGAAGTAGAATATTTCATATTTGACACAAGAGGGCAGCAGTGTCTCTGCTTTAGTTCACACAATAACACCACAAGCAGTGGAAAAGCTGAAGCAAGACAACTGATACAAAGTCCTACAAAAGGAAAAGACTTGAAACAAGACGATTTTAGAGCAAGCATTACATTGGTGTTTAAGTAGTGCCAGAGAAGAATAATCCCCTGCTATTTCTACTGTTCTACTGGTTGCTAAGAAGTTTGTTGAGTAATAAATGTCACATATATGCTCAGTTCCTTTTATTTATTTAAAAAAAAAACATTATATGTCTGTGTGTGTGTGTGTGTGTGTGTATGTCGCACCTGAAGACATTTCTGTAGTAGTTGAGGGCAGCCGTGAGGGCTCCGGGCTGGGATAGGGCATACAAGTAGGCCTCAAGTTCTTCTGCCGTCAGCCAACGGCCCTTAAGCCCTATCCCAGTGCTCCGGCTCGTGAACAAACTCTTCAGGGCCTGCACATATACACCATGAAGATAAATAAGCTTGATCATATGAAAACATCTGCCTACCCTAACCACCCAAACCTACTTACCTACCCTACCTACTCACTTACCTACCTATCCTGCTCTACCTACTTACACAACC
The DNA here is from genome assembly GCF_001660625.3 of Ictalurus punctatus. Lineage (NCBI taxonomy): Eukaryota > Metazoa > Chordata > Actinopteri > Siluriformes > Ictaluridae > Ictalurus > Ictalurus punctatus. The sequence continues at coordinate 16,421,268 of NC_030426.2, read as the reverse complement.
TACCATATATAGTACCTACCCTATCTTCTTGCATACTCTACCGCACCCTATAGAGCACCTATACTCTAACTTCAGTGCTGTGAAAAAGTATTTGCTTTTTCTGATTTCTTCTGTTTTTGTGGTATGTCGCATACTAAATAGTTTTAGATCTTCAAACGAAATGCAACATAAAAAAGGCAACCTGAGTAAGCACACAATATAGTTTTTTAAAATAATTTTTTTTAACCAAAAAAAGTTATCCAACACCTATCACCAATGTGAAAAAACGAATTGCCCCCTTAAATTAAAATCTGGTTGTGCCACCTTTAGCAGCAATAACTGCAACCAAATGCTTCTGATAACTGGAGATCAAATCTTGCACTTACGGATTTAAATATGCTTTGGATTATTGTCGTGCTGCATAATATAGTTGCGTTTGAGTTTCAATTTACGGACTGAAGACCTGGACATTCTCCTTTAGGATTTTCTGGTAGAGAGCAGAATTCATGTTTCTCACAATTACTGCAAGTTGCCCAGGCCCTGAAGCAGCAAAGCATCCCCACACCATCACACTTCCACTACCACCATGCTAGGTATGATGTTCTTTTTGTGGAATTCTGTGTTTGGTTTATGCCAGATATAACGGGACCTCTGTCTTCCAAACAGTTCCACTTTTGACTCATCAATCCACAGAACATTCTCCCAAAAGGTTCGAGGATCAAAGGTGTGTTTCGGAAAAATTCAGATGAGACTTAATGTTCTTCTGGGTTAGCAGTGGTTTTCACCCCACCACTCTTCCATGGATGCCATTTTTACCCAGTGTCTTTCTGATAGTGGAGTCATGAACAGTGACATTCATTAAGGCAAGAGAGGCCTGTAGTTCCTTTGACACTGTCCTTGGCTCTTTTGTGACTTCCTGGAAGAGTAGTTGCTGTGCTCTTGGAAGGTCGGCCACTTCTGGGAGGGTTCACTACTGTGTTGAGTTTTTCCATTTGGAGATTATGGCTCTCACTGTGGTCCTTTGGAGTCCCAGAGCCTTTGAAATAGCTTTGTAACCCTTCCCAGACTGATGTATTTCAGTCACCTTCTTCCTCATCATTTATGGAATTTCGGCACAATGTGTTACTTGATAAGACCTTTTAACCAACTTCATGCTGTAGAAAAAGTTATATTTGATTGAACAGGGTTTGCAGTAATCAGGGGTGGTTGCGTCTAGTCCAGCTAAACCACATTATGAATACAGTTTCATAGATTTGGGGAATTAATAACTACGGGGGCAAATACATTTCCACACAGGCCCAGTTGGTATTGGATAACTTTTTTGCTTCAATAAATAACATTATCATTAAAAACTGTATTTTGTATTTACTCAGGTTGCCTTTGTTTTATTTTAGCTTTTGATTTAATTTCTGAAACTGTTTAGTATGAGAGATACACAAAAACAGAAGAAATCAGAAGAAGCAGCAAATACTTTCTCACAGAACTTCCTACCATACACACCTACCTACGCACCCTACCCTATCCTACCCTTCATACCCACCTACTTACCCTATCTATCCATCCATCCATCCATCCATCTATCTATCTATCCTTCCATACCTTTCACATATCTTCCTACAATTATCTCGCACTTGTTGGTCAGTTCTTTGAAATGTAATCTTTTGCAATTCTATCACAATATCAGCGCCATTAGAATCGATGTATTTGATTTGGATTCTGTCTCGCTTGTAAGCCAAGTGGATAAAAAGCACTGCCAAATACAGAAATGCAATATAATGTAAATGCATTATAAAAGCCTGAATTACAGTTGTATGATGTTGTGTCCAGTGTGTTTGGAAATATATGAATTGCAATGCAAGCTGATTCCAAGAAAAGGGTTTCTGTGAAACGAGCTGATACATTGAGCATGGTAGTGTCTTGAAAGAGATTCCAGCCCCAGATCATACGAAGAGAAAGACAGAGATAAAGAGAGAGAGAACATAGATTCAAACACTCCTAGTCATTTACTACTACCCTCCACTTTTAGCTACACAAACTTTAAATTGTTTAACTTCATATTTTATTATACTTTAATACTAATGTATTGTTATAACTCAGGTGTTCACAATACTAATGTTCTATAACTAGTCATGCCATTAAAGCACACTGTAATATAGATAGATAGGCTGTTTTCCACCTCTTCTCAATCACGGCTGATTTCACTTGAGTATTTCTATCTGTTTCTATTTTGGGTCTGTGCATCAGATTAGACACCTGGCGCGACTGCGCTGTTAATTAATAAACCGATGTTATTTGTAGCATGTACTGAGAGTGAGTAAGCCAGCATTATTTATTTGTCAAGTGTATATCATACTATGCATGTAGGCTGTGTACCACTAGGAATAAATGCATATTGACATAATACTATCTCACTTAATCTATATTTAATTCAATACTAAACATTTACCCCTGCAACATATATACACACACACACACACACACACACACACACACACACACACACACACACAAACAGAAGGTGAAGCAGGTCCACCTTAAAGTCGTTGATGGAAAGCATAAACTCTGGGAAGCGTGGGAGCTGGAAGAAAAAGAAGTAACTGGACTTGAGCATCTGACTGGGGTGGCGAAGAGCATAATCTGGGGAGAGGACAAAAGAGGAAAAGGAAAGGAGAAAGGAGAAGACAAGGGTTTTAAAGCACAGAAATCAGCATTAAGCAGAAGATGCATGGTACAGATAAAACCAGCTGGCAAAAAATAGGGACAAAGTGAGGGACTGAGTGGGCAGAGGAAGCAGGCTGCAATTTTGGACAGCAATTGACTCTCCTGAGATAAGTGCTATATCCTATTTGGAAAGCAGCATGAGCCAAGACAATTTCTAAAGGTTTCTTATTATGGGCACAATTAAAGACAGCATCATTTCACCTCATGAATCTGTTCACTGGATAAGACTTGCTGCATGACAGTGAGGGTGAGCAGAATTGTGGGACTGCCTTTTTTAAAAAAAAAAAAAAAAAAAAAAAAGGATACACACTGCCCAAATGAGAAATGAGAAAACGTTTCAAAATGTGAAAACACTGCCAAAAGGGGCTGATTTCTAAATGAAATGCAAAGTTTCCAGCACAAAGATCACACTCATTATCTTCACCTGAAGTTCTCAATAATTACTTCTTTCATGTCCTCCTCTAGGCAGGACAAGAAATAGAAGGAGGAAGCCACTCTAAGACAGCATCATGCTCACGATCTAGCAATAATCCCTGTTTCAATGATGCTAATCATGCTAATGCCTTCAATAATGAGTTTGGAGCCTTTGGGGTTATTGAGACTCAATGGGAACTTTTAGGCAGATGAACAAGATAGTAAGTTAGACAGCTTACCAGCGAACACACATGGATGAGGGCTGTTCAGCACGACCAGCTTCACCACCATCTCAGGATAATGAATGGCAAAGAGCCATGCAATGATGCCTCCCCAGTCATGGCCCACCAGGAAACATCTGTTGTATCCTGAAGGAGATTCACGTAGGAGACTGATGAGTGTTTGCGTTTGCACTCATGTGTGTCTAAACGTGACTTGCATGGACGAAACTGAATGTTTCTCCACGCTGCTATAAGTAGTGTTAGAGTTACTGGAGCGAAATGGGGCAATCATCTTTGTACACATCACACGCTTGCTTTGTTTTGTTTTCCTACTCAAAGTGATGGGACAGGAAGTGATGTCGCAGTGGAGTAGTGGGGGCGCTGTCACTCTAAGAGTGTCTGTTTCATGATGATTCTTTCACATCTAACACTTCACATCTATCTATTACAAGTGCTGCCTCGGTAAAGACACCAGCATGGAGGCTAACCACTCCATTCATTTCTTTGTCCCTCTGCCATCTAGTAGATGATGCCGAAGTATCCAAGCATGGCCACCAGATTCCAGGACCCTCAATAACAAACTCCCTGCCAGTCACCTCCCTCCCTCAGGAATGTCATTATGCACTGACCACCAATATTATTTGTGGTCAGAGCATACTTCATATTACCTCATATAGGATCAGCAGAATAAGATAGACACTTTACTCATATCAGTCAGCGTTTGCTAAATGTAAAATTAAATCTAGTATGTTTACATTTACGCCAGACATCTTTGCTTTGAAGTCACAGTCAATAAATCATCCTGATACTGGTTCACTATACACGGTGTCCCAAAAGTCTCCATGCATAGGAGAAATGAACACTTATTAGCTAAATGTCTTTCAAAAATTTTCATACTTAATTTATATATATATAAATTAAGTATATATATATAAAAGTCAGAGAAGTGGACTTGCACGAACATCCACTGGTGAAGGCACAACCGACATGGTGCTGGCAAACATAGTCCACTATGTATGGTGACTTTCGGGACACCCAAGACACCAGATTCTGTTTGTTTTTTTTAAATAAAATACTCCATGAAGAGTACAGCTGTTCAGACATCTAGGGGAAGTTCATTCCATCACCTAGGTGCCAGAAAAGACAAGAGCCAAGAAGTGGCTAGATGATTGGCACTGAATTCCACACTGCTGTGTTGTGTAGCTGTTATAACTAATGTGTTGTATTTATTGTGTTGAACTTTTTGTATATGATCTACTTGCTAAGCATGTATTTATTGTCTTGGATCTTGTCTATTGGCAATATAACTTTTCCTAATGTAGACTGGTGATTACCTTGTACCACAATGTTCTCACTTTTCTATAATATAATGCACCGAGGCCTTGGAGAACACTTTTTCCTTTCTACTATTTACTTGTATATGGCTAGAATGGCAAGAAAGTTACTCTACTCCACACTGTACATTTGGTTAACATTTATCATCAGTTTAATCATCACTCCATCCTACTACTACATAGTAATGTCCAAAGTCCTCTGTTGGGATTTTATAACAGTACAATTTTTACATTTTCTTCATGTTAAAATATATTTTCATCCCATTTATTATCAGTATAAACAACACCTGGAGTTTCTCTTGATGGCAGGTGTGTGTGTGTGTGTGTGTGTGTGTGTGTGTGTGTATACAGGTGGGAGTGAAAATAAATGATGAAGAAAATGGAACTGCTGCTAACATCAACCTGTTTATTTCAGACTTAAAAACAACACCCACTTTCATTTCACGCTGTCCATAATAATCTGTCAGAGTGTGAATTAGATTTCATGTTCGTTAGGGGAAAAAAAAAAATACACGGCATAGAACCCGTAAGATCATCACTCACTAGCATGTGTTGGTGTTTGCTAGGCTGTGCACTGAAGGAACATCACATCCTGCATTTCTGTGTTTGTCTCTCTGCTTACACACCTGGTCCAGCTTACTGGCTAATTAACAAGCCCTTCATTAACTGAATTAATTGTGTTAGAGCATGAAAATCAGTAAACAGTGCAGAGCAGACAGACCTTAGCACTGGAATACACTTCTCTAGGGGAACATAGTTATTAGCAAGGAACAGAATTAGCATGTCACCTGAATACTTCCCTTGGAAATAACTCCAATAAATAAGCTGTACATAATGACCATTCTGGCAAGTCTGTGCACTATATGGGGTATAACAAAGGCTTGTACATCTGTGGTGAACTATATGGCCAGTAGGAAGGCATTCAGGATTCCTCCAGTGGCTAGGTTTGCTAGATGTAAAGCTAGCTAGTTTCAGTGAAGTTTAGCGATTCTAGCTTTTATTGTTTATTTCCATTGCAGTTATGATATTAATCTAGATAGGGGTCTAAGATGAAGTTAAAGATGTATTAGTTGATGGATTACCTAGCATGCTTCCTTTAAATAGACTATATTAGAGGAAAAACAGCTTATGCGTAGCCTGCTTGTTTTTTCTCAAATGCGTCCATTTAGCTAATCTACAATAAACCATATATTATCTTTATTGTTTTCCTTATGTCTATTTGTCAGGTTAAAATCAAGAAGTCTTGCCTGCTGCTTCTGGCATGAAGCACTAATAATAATTATTACTATTATAATAAATAATAACAGAGGAATAATACAGAATATAAGATAAATAATACTGTGTCCACCATGAAGATTGTAGTAATCAGTAAGGACTGTCACAGAGACAGAAGTATCCTAAATCTGTGCTTGTGTCTGTAAGGATACACTGGCTAACCCTAGAAAAACAGTAAAACCGCAGTTCAGTGCAGTACAACTGCAGTAGTACTACAGCAGCTTTAGGTACTGTGGTTGTAGTGCATCCTTTTTACTGCATTACTGAAGTACTACATTCAATTGAGTCGAGATCTGATGACTACGAAGGGATATGATTCACAGCTTTTTCATATTCATCAAACCATTCACTGAGCCCTCATGTCCTGTGGATGGGTGGCGGAGTCACCCTGGAAGACACTATTCCCATCAGGATAGAAATGTTTCATCATAGGTAAGATGATCAGTCAGAAGAACTCTATATTGATATGCAGTGCCTCTTCCCTCTAGTCTAAGGAGACAAGTGGACCCAAAACATGTACGTAATTTCTTTTCCTTTCATTTGTCACTCTTCTATATGTGCTGAGACCAGTGTTGGGTAAGTTACTTCAAAAAAGTAATTAATTACTAATTGCATTACTCAATGAAACTCTTCATTTAATTCTTTACATCTGAATCTAACATGGGATAGTTTATCCTATTAAGCATAGATTTATTAAACCATTTTTAATGCAAAAATGTAACAAAATGATATAAACAGGCTTAACAATAAGCGCTACTACTTCACAGAAAGGCTGATAGTGTTTTTCCACAGGACATACATTACACCTTACATATTACCGTGATGTTCTTGTCTACATGTGTCAAAAAAATTAAGTAATGGGAATATTTCCATTTAGCCAAACAGCCACTCAATTCTGCTGACATCCTTGAACTTGAGCGACTCCACAGCCACCTGGACTAACCTCGCGTGTACGCACGCTAGCCTACAGATAACGAATTTAAAGAGGGCAAGTTAAATTATATAACAAATTTAGCTTTAGATGATAAATTTAGATTTTAAATTCAATATTGTTTTATACAGAATTGTTGAATGTCTAAACAGTATGTAATGCTGTAAAGTACATCATAAATAACTGTAATTCAATTACTTAAAAATAATGAACAGTAATCCCGTACTTTATTGTTTTTAAGGGAAAAGTAATTTAATTACAGTAACGTTACTTAGTACACACTGGCTGAGGCTCTCTACTGATGTAGATCCATAAATCATATTTAAGCTCCATAGGGAGGTTCCATGGTAATCATAGGAAAATCTATTATTATAATAGATGTACTATTGTTCTGTGTTCCAATTTACTGTTGGGCTGTGTTCTTTCCCCTCTGCTCTGATGATTGCAGGTCCACCTATTCTAACTGTCATCTGATTATGTTTGCTGATGACACCATCTTACTGTCTCTGCTTTCAGGCCCTTCGCAGCATCATAGCCCGGCTCTTCAGGAATTAGTTGAGTGATGTGACAACTCCTGTTTGGAACTAAATGTTAACAAGACCAAAGAGATGGTCATAACCTTTTTCTAATAAGCAGACTCAGATGGCTATGGCAGTCACTACTGTTATTCATTGAAAGCCCATAGAGAATGTTGAGGAGTACAAGTACCTGGGCACAATTTGCTGACATCTAATTCCAACACGGAGGAGATACTCAGGAAATGCCGGCAGCGGCAGTAACTTTTAAGGAAGCGCAATTGCTATGTGGTTAGTAAGAACATCCTAAATATGTTGTACTACTCCTATATTGAAACTGTCATTACATTCTCTATCACCTGCTGCTATATATATATATTCTTATACATGGTTTGAATTTTTTCTTAGGTATCTGCCTGTATTATATTTAATATGTACATGGTGCACACTGTGTCTTTTATTTAATGTATGATGCTTCTTATGTATATTATTTATGTTACTCTATTTGACCTCGTAAATTGTAAATAAAGTGTTTGAATGAATGAAATGCAAAACAAAGGAAGCAGAAACAGGAAGTAGAAACAACTAGTTAGTAGAAAATAAATGTCTCAAATGATCTTAAATGTATAATATGCACTGATTTTTTTTGTTTAAGGGTGTTTGTGCATGAGAGAAATGTAAAATGAAAAATGAAAAAATGAAAAATGAAGATCATGTGACCTAAAGAGTGCATTAATGCAGAGAGCACTGCTTATCACATTTACCACAACAGCCTTTAACAGGTCCTCTATAAGCCATTTGGATTAAAATGATATTTTTTAACAACAGAAATGAGAGTGAGATAAAGCAGAGCTCACTCGTCTTACCCAGATACTCCACAATGTCCTTAATGTCAGTGACGAGACAGTCAAGCTTGTAGCACTCAGTGGAGGGAGGCAGGTCAGATTCGCCGTAGCCTCTCATGTCCACAGCCACCACACGGAACTCGCTCTTAAACTCCCTCAGCTGGTGCCTCCATGAGAACCTGGAGGGAAAATGTGGAAGTCACATGCGCTGCATAGGGAGTGATATCAAGATTATAGAACCGCCTGGTCACTATGGTTTTAATCTTCCCCTTTGGTTCACAGATACTTAGCGATGCTGAGCATCAGGCTATACATAACATTCTGTTCATTAGAGAAACTGAGCCAAGAACCTAAAGCCCAGAAATGTTAGAATGAAATCAGTTTTAACTTTGTTAAATTTAAACTGGGGCATTTTGATCTGAACTGAACAAAGAGCAACAAACAGCTAATAGATAACGAACAAAATTAAATTATTTATTAATTATAATGTACACAATTATAATGTATTTATACAAGAGCTGGGCAATATGACAATATAATATTCATATTATGATCAATTATGTCACAATCCATTTGTCTGTTCCCAGTTATTGTTATGTCATTTTATAACATTTTTGTAAATGTAAATATTTTTGATTTGATGCTAAACTGAATCTTTAAAATTATGAAATGCTTTTTAAAAATGTACAGGATTGGACTTTTTTTTTTCCTCCTCCTTTTCAGTGTTAAATAATTTATTTTTGTAGACATAATCAAGCTCAGGTTTGTCTTCAAGTTTGTCATGATGATACTTGATTTTTGTCATGATGTCCACCCTTAATCTGCACTGATATCAGTAGCTTTGTCTACATGCAACTTAATAATCTGTTAATACAGGGTGCCCCAAAAGTCTCACTTTTTTTTTTAGCAAAATTCCAAAACTTTTCATACTTATATATATATATATATATATATATATATATATATATATATATATATATATATATATATATATATATATATATATTTTTTTTTTTTTTACAGATAGCCTTTAAGAATGCCTTTGACAAAATAAGGATGTACTGAAATCATTCTCGTGGCTGGATCAGGAAGCAATGACATGCAGTTACATGCACTGCACCAGATGTGTTAACACGAGTTCATCATGAGACACGACTCTGTATGTGTTTACAAGGAAATGGAAAAGGATGCTTTGTAAAAACAGTTACATTTTGTTCAAAAGTGTTCAATTCCATGATATATGGAGACTTTTGGGACACCGCGTAATTGTAGCTCAATCAGAATTTAAAAAAAAATGTCCATGTACACATCTGTTTTGGAATAGACTAAAACACTGAAGCCATTCGGATGAAATTTCAATCTGATTGAATGAGATGGGTAATTCCTTTTAACAATCCATTAAATACATGAATAATAGTCATTGCAAGAATTGTGAAAAGACTTTCAGCATGGTCCTGTTGGGGTCTTGAGGAAGACCTGAGCTCTCAGCTGTTAGTCTGTATACTTAGATTGTATTCTGACTTGTAAGGTGCTTAGGATAAAGGTGCCTTGGAGATGTGTATACAGTAACCTAGACAGTATGTTCTTTTGAAGCCAACTCAAGAAATAAATACATTTCAGTTTTTTACTCATAGCTCTGCCTGTCTCCTGTCTTCATTTTTTTTTCCTTTATTGGTGTTCATAGAAACTATGCTGTCACATGTAGGTGTGAGTAAGGTCACCTTTAAAGTTTCAAATTGAGCCTAACATCTGTTTACTCATCATGCAGGCTGACTTCCTAATTGAAGATATTATCTGAGGAGAAGGGTTGCAGACTCAGAGAATGTGTGTGTGTGTGTGTGTGTGTGTGTGTGTGTGTGTGTGTGTGTGTGTGTGTGTGTGTGTGTGTGTGTGTGTGTGTGCATGTGTGCGTGTGTGTGTGCATGTGTGTGTGTGTGTGTGTGTGTGTATAGGGCAGAAGGCAGAATCCTGGCTGTAATTCTGATGACTCAGATTGATTCAGCAGAGACTCCCAGCACAGGATCCCAATCTGTTAGAATATAAATGAGCTTTACAATTTAATGAGCCTGCAAACACACACACACACACACACACGCACACACACGCACACACGCACACACACGCGCACACACACGCACTCTCTCTCTCTGTCTCTCAGAACTCAGTGACAGGTGAAGGTACTATTTTGCACTTTCTGAAAGTGGAGCAGGAGATGATGGAGGAGAATCTCCTCCACCTCTCCCAGCCTGACCCCAAACATTCACGTCTGATTCTGGAGCACTAGAATGGCCGGTGGAGCACAAAGGAGCCAGTGCCACATTAATGAGACACTGTTCTTTACTCAGCTCAACATCCTGGACTGCATTTGGAAAAACTGTGCCATGTGCCAATACTAAAAATTCATATTAGGATAAGTGCTTATCCTTTAATCCCAGTTTACAAGATTATTATATTATGTCTTTCAGACTTTCATGGCACTTTGTCATGGAAATACGGAGAAAGACTACAATTCCCATCAGCCACTGCATCTCGCCTGATTCACGTTTGGGGTTCACGTGCACTCGTATATAAGTCACATTGTGCACTACACACACCATCTTGCATTCGTCTTATTTTGCCATTGTTTTCTGTTGCCGAGTCATGTCCATTGTTTCATGTTTATGTTTCCTAGTCATTTGCATCCGCCTCAACCTGCATCACCTGACACACTGTCATCTACTTGAATGACCATTTTATCCTTAGGACTGAAATGAAGCAGTCCTTTGGCTTCCTTTTGAATGGGACACATGTGATCTACACGCTCCCTACCTAGGCAGCCTCCTCCCAAAAGGAATAACACTGTGTGTATTGCAGTATATTGTATAACTGATTATATAAACATGTGATTGAAAGGTGCTATAGAAATACAGTACTGTGCAAAAGTGTTAGGCGCATGCACAGAAATGCTGTAGAGCAAAGATGCCTTCAAAAATAATGAAATTAAATGTTTCTACATTTTTTTAAAAAATACAGTAAAGAGCAGTAAACAGTAGTAAATGAAACAAAGTCAATATTTGGTGTGGCAAAGAAATAAAAATAGTAGTCTCCAGTACAATTGGTGCAGTTTTTTAAGGAACTGAGCTGTAAGTTTTATTGAGCAACTTGCAGAACCAGTCACGGTTCTTCTGGACATTTTGACTGTCACACTTAAATCTTATTTTTGCAGCAAAATCCAGCAGCCTTCATTGTGTTTTTTTTTTTTTGTCTGAAAAGTGTCTCTTACATAATATGCTGCTATCTTTACTGACATACATTTTTCTGTAACATTTAATTTTGTGCTAGAAAACTAATGTTTGGGAATAGATAAGTCATCAACTAAAAAAATCTATAACAATCTTTGTCCAAAAAAAAAAAAATAGGGTGCCTAAAACTTTTGCACAGTACTGTATATGACTTAACAACTTGACTCTTTTTAAGGAGAGTGTGTAAAGCTTCATCAGCTTGTTACCTACCTTGGCCATTTGGTCTACACAGAAGCAATCTGGTATTTGTGAAAATCCAGTTTGTTCAGAAAAAAAAAATTGCATCCTACACAAAGCTCTTTAGGTTGTGTAAAGACTTACTAATGAGAATCACTATAAAATGGGCTTCGAATTATACACTTGGCATACGCTTCACCATTTATGGAGTTTTGATGCATCACTAAATGTAAATCAACTGTGTCATGAACACACACATGATAATTTGAAGGTTACTGGCATTTATCAATATACATAAATATGAGTACAAAGAAAAACATCTGGGGAGAATTTTAGTGCAATTTGCCCTATAAACACATTTACAAAACATTAATAACCAAGCCTTTTGTGTGTAAATAAATAAATAAATAAATATATAGTTTTTTTGACAAATTGCTCAAAGTGGATCTCTCACTAAGCAAAGTCTGTGACAATATTAATCACATTATGTCAGCTGATCTGACAGGGAAATTGTTATATTCAGATCAAATTTTATCTTTAGAACCTGTGCTTAATATGTTGCACCAACTGGCAAATAGAAAACATCTCTCTGACTTGATTATAAATTGGTTATTTATAAAATCCATCTGCAGTGTCCTCCATATGCTGCCTCTTTATGTAATAACAGGCGTAATGCCATATGCCACACAATCAGGAAATGTTACTTAATGCTGCGTGTTTGTATGTGACTGAAAAGAGTGAACAGAAAAGTGCCGACATGAAAAGCTGGCTGAATTTACTACCTACAAAATGTGACTAGGAGAAGAGTTTCAAATTTCAGCTTTTATTTCCTGGTGTTTATACATAGATGTGTTAGCACATAGAACATAGCACATTTTGTATCAGACCACCCAATTTGTAGGTGAACAACAATAACACTGGAACACGTGACTGACAGATGTTCCTTGTTGCCAAGGTGTGCCCTGTTAGATTGACTGTTTAAAAAATAAATATCTCTGAACATCTACTCTTGGTTTCAGCCTTCAGTTTCACCTGCGAAGACTGCATTTGTTGTTAAAAAGGATAAACCAATCATGAAGATCAGAGAGCTGTCTATGGGAGAAAAGCAAGCCATTTTGAAGCTCAGAAAAAAAGAGGGAAAATCAATCAGAGGCATTGCACGAGCATTTTGGCATAGCCAATATGACAATCTGGAATGTCCTGAAAAAGAAAGAAATCACTGGTGTACTGAGCAAGAGACACCGAATGGGTCGGCCAAGGAAAACATCAACCGCTGATGACAGAAACCTTGCGAGCTATGAAGAAACCCCCCCAAAACAACAATTGGTGACATCATCAACAACCTCCACTTGGACAGGGGTGAAGGTATCACAAACCACCATTCGAAGAAGACTTCGAGAGCAGATATATAGAGGCCATACCACAAGATGCACATCACTCATGAGCATTAAGAATCAGAAGAAAAAAAAAAGCCTGGAAAAGTCTGGAAAAGCATCACAAAAGAAGAAACCAACAATTTGGTGATGCCAACGAGTCACAGACTTGATGTAGTTATTGGAAGCAAGGGATATGCAACCAAATATTAAGTGTTAATTACTTTCATTTACTTCAAGTCTTGTCGGTTCCTATGCTTTTGCTCGCCTAAAGATTGGGTGGTCTGATACAAATGGTTCTATGTTTTATGTTGTTTAACACGTCTAGACGTAAATACCAGGAAATCAGTATCACTATACCACCGAGTTGTGCTGTGTGATTTCACTGGTTCTTTCCTTCCTCTACAAAAAAGAAAGAAAACTGTTACTTTAACGTCTCACCAGAACTCTGGGAATCCGTGCAGAAACAGCATGAGTGGTTTGCCACGCTCGCCCGCAGCTACGTAGTGAAATCTGAGGCCGGACTCCTGGAACCACAAAACAATCGATCACATTTGAATTAATGAAGTGCATGTCATGCCCTCCATCTGAGAGGCTAATGTCAAGCTCATACTTACACTACCCACTTCACACACGCTAACTGTTTTATAGAGCTATAAAGAGTTTCATCGTGTCCTGTACATCAGCTTCAGAAATGATCAATGCCATATCTTTTATTGACTTACAGGGGAATATTTATGAGCTCAATGACTGTACTGCTGACACCAAGCAACCTGAATGGTGACTTGCTTACTCTGGTGTTTTCTATTATCGGCAAAGTGTTTTATAACGCCGTAATTCAGCACATCTGTATGTGAATAGCACAGCTTTAACAACAGGTTTTTGAATAGCATACTAAATATTCATAGACTGCATATCAAAACTTTTTGACATCCAATATTTCAGCATTTCTGGATAGTAATCAGTGAAAAATGAAAGTAAAGCAATCTAGAAAACCATATAGCCTGATCTTGATGCACTGTCTTGAGTCTTTTATTTATAGGCATAATTAGCCCAATAAATAATTTACCCTCCAAGTTCACCTGTCTTTAATTTAGGATACCGTTAGGATCTCAGAGTGGCCAGTTAATACTATTTTTAAATACAACGATTTAGGTATTGTTCCTTATTTAATTGCCATTCTGAACTGGTTTATTATGCATGTGATACTAATAGAGATTCAACTGTGATACGTGGTAATGAAACACCAGGTGGTGACCAAAAACCTGACCAACAGTAAAGATGAACAGATTCCTAAGATTAACTATTCTCTTGTATTTGCTAAATTACAAAGCCTAAAACCTACAACTGCAGTTTCAGGCCTAACTGGGGAATTCAACTCATCAGTTCATAAGCAGGTGTAGTGGGTATGTCAGCGTAGAAACATTTTCAAGCAGCACTCATGTGTAGAAATGAGCCGTCTTGCCTTCAGCACCACACAGCAGGAGCGCTATAGAAACATGCACAACTTTGCTAGTGCAAAGAGAGATGCATGTGGGATTCTCTCTTCTAACATAAGTCATGAAGGATTTCTTTTCAGTGAGTTTATCAGTTGTTCCCAAGCTCTGGGAAACACTTGTTAAAAGTTTTCTCTGATCTATCACAGGGGCAAGATGTTGCACAGCTGGGATCCCTGAGCTCGAATTACTGCAAGCTCTCCCTGTGTCCATGTGGGTTTCCTCCCACCGCTCAAAAACATGTTGGTAGGTGGATAAGTTAAGCCAAATTGCCTGTGTGTGAAGAAGTGGACTAGATGGACTGGTGGTGTATTCCCACCTCACTGTGTTCCTGGGATAGGCTCCAGATCCACCGTGACCCTGACAAGAATAAAGCACTTAATGAAAATGAATAGATATGTAATGTTTCGTTACAGCTGGCACAAAAACAAAGAGCTTGACATTGCATTGATGAGATGGACCATGCGTGGTGAATGAAGAAAATAGAAAGAAGAAGAAAAAACATTAAACTTCTGAGCAATAAATCTCGGGGACTGTCACTGGAATGGAATTATTGAGTTATTGGTAAACAGAGGCCTCATATGTGGAGATGTGTTTTGGGTGATGCTGTACCTACACCATCTGTCTTACCTAAAGGACACAATGCCCAGGCTCATGTCACGCGCTTAACTTGGTCCTGCTTTAGTGTTCCATTTTTCTAACACCTCCTAAAGTGCTTGTTAAAGAGATGAATCAGGTGCAGTAAACTAGAGCGAAGCAGAAACTAAAGGTCTGTGTGCGTCCTCGGAAATCCCGCGCGCTCACCTTGATCCTGACGTAGCAGTGCGTTCCCAAGGACGTGTCGTTGAGGCAGGGCGGCGGGGTCTCGCGCACAGTCCACCGGAAGGTCGCGGTCGGCCTCATGAGCACGTTCCAACAGAGGCGGAGCAGCGCGAGGACCGCGCACAGGCCGCAGCATCCGTAGATGAGTGTCCAGTAGCCCGCGGCGCGGAGCTTCACCGCGAGCCGCACCGATAGCAGCAGCACGCGGCCGAGGAGCCTCGCCATCTTCTCATCCCGCGTCGACTCTGCTGGTGTCTCCGAGTGCTTTAGGGTTTCGAAAGCGACACCAGCCTACATGGTGGTAAAGCTCACGGCAGCCCCGTGAGCAAGGTGTGATGAGGAGCGATTCACGAGCTGGACCTTTTAAACACAACCGGATCTTTTCGGGTGAATCGGGAGAATCGATTCCTGCATACGAACGAGTCGGAATATTTTCCTACGCACGAAGCAGGCTCCCTCTGCGTTGTGTTTTGACTGCGTGTATGTCAACGTTTAATTAACTCGTTTCCGTGAACACTTCGTGGATGATGCCCTTTTCTAGGTTATACAGACATAATATTTTATTTATAAAGATCAATAAAGTCTGTCTGAGAACATTGGAGCCTGAAAATAATTTGTATTGAATGCCTGTTTTGCAATTCTTTAATAAATAAAATTTTCTAAATAAAAAACATTGTCATTAATTATTCATTTAACTTGTTTGATTCTCAACACAAGCATTGCACACTGTGTGTGTGTGTGTGTGTGTGTGTGTGTTCTCTGCACTGTTTTGAGCTTGAAAACTGCATAGTCACACATGTAGGCCAAGGCCATAACCACATCCTGAACATTGGTGAGGGTGAGGTCACAAATGTAATAGTCCTTTTTTGTTGTCTATGCAATAAAAGTCCATATATATATATATATATATATATATATATACACACACACACACACACACACACAGAGACACACACACACACAAGTCCTTTATATTTAGGACCAAAATAATTAGGACATTTTATATTACAATAAAAAACAAGTGAGATTAGACGGTTTATTATATTTCAGACTTTCTTATTATGCACAGATATGGTGAATAATATCCAAACAGTAGAGTAGACTAAATATGAATTACAAAACTACACTTTTCATTGTAACACAAAAGGAGAATTTTGAATAATGTTTACACTGCTATACAGAAAAGCAGTCCATATCACACAAAGCTCTCATTGGAGTATAATTTTTATAGTGCAACTTTAAAGCACATGATCACTATCTTCTGCCATTTTATGGAATAGAGCTGTAATAGAGTGGAAAAGGGTGTGTGGGGGGAAATATATTCTTTTATGTGATGAAAAGTAACAGTATTTGGGTTTGGAATGACAGAAGGTATTTCATTTTTAAATGAACTGCCCCTTTGAGCACAGACCTGACAAGGACATACAGACTGCCATCAAAATACAATGGTTGCAGACACTTGGGGAGGGGTTATTGTCCAGAAAAGATCATTGAAGGAGTTTTTAAAAATTGTTAAATAACTACATATATTTTTTATTTTAATGAATGACTTTGTCTTAAGCACAACACACTAAAAACACACTTGAGTCAAATCCACATGTTTTACCATGTTCTACTTTAAGTCTGAGGATGATAACTCTCCCACTTTGAGTTTTATGAATCATTTTCTTAGATAAGCTATCAAAGCAACCTGGGCTTCCATAACACCTCAGCAGTGCCACAGGCTGACTACATTATTATGCTGGAAGTAGCCATTAGAAGATTGTGACCATGAAGGGATGCAAATGGTCAACAACAATACTCAAATAGTTTGTGGCATTCAAGGGATGATTGCTTGGTATTACCGGTTACAAAAAAGTGTGACAAAAAACATTCCCCACACCATTACACCACCTCCACCAGCCTGGACCGTTGACACAAGGCAGGTTGGGTCCATGGATTCATGCTGTTGGCACCAAATTTTGACCCTACCATCTGTGGGACTCAGCAGAAATCAAGTTTCATCAGACCAAGCTACAGTGGTGCTTGAAAGTTTGTGAACCGTTTAGAATTTTCTATATATCTGCATAAATATGACCTCAAACATCATCAGACTTTCACACAAGACATAAAAACAGACAAAGAGAACCCAATGAAACAAATGAGAGAAACATTTATCCAATATTGCATATCTGTGAGTGGAAAAAGTATGTGAACCACTTGGATTAGCAATTTAATTTGAAGGTGAAATTAGAGTCAGGTGTTTTCAATCATTGGGATGACGTTCAGGTGTAAGTGAGGGCCCTGTTTTATTTAAAGAACAGGGATCTATCAGAGTCTGATCTTCACAACACATGTCTGTGGAAGTGAATCATGACATGAACAAAGGAGATTTCTGAGGACCTCAGAAAAAGAGTTGTTGATTCTCCTCAGACTGGAAAAGGTTACAAGACAATCTCTAAAGAGTTTGGACTTGACCAATCCACAATCCACAGTCAGACAGATTGTGTACAAATGGAGGAAATTTAAGACCATTGTTACCCTCCCCAGGAGTGGAGACCAACAAAGATCACTCCAAGAGCAAGACGTGTAATAATATTCTGCAAGGTTACAAAGGAACCCAGAGTAACTTCTAAACAACTAAAGGCCTCTCTAAAGCCACTGCTTTCCAAAAAGAACATTGCTAACCCTCTGCAGTTTGGACAAGCCAGAAGGCTATTTGTTTTGAAAAACTGCTGTGGACAGGAGAGATGTTTGATTGCAGATCAGCGAGACTGATTCACACTGGAGGTGTTTGTACTCTGTATAGAAACCAAAAAGCAGCATTTAAATCCAAGCCAGCTTCTAAAACACTCAAGGCAGGGTTTCTTGATGTTGTCTCAGGGAGTTTTCCATGCCACTGTTGCCTCAGTCTAAATCTATGCCTATTGTTAAAAGCAAAATACAAATAAAATCAAATTGAAATTGAGGATGAATTGATGATGATTGGCTTTGGATCCACCGACACTGTAGGATAAAGCAGCTACTGAAGGTAATGAAAATCTAATGACTAAGATGCATCCCAACAACCTGAGTGTGACTCCAATAAATCTATATGCAACATTTTTTACTTTAAAATGAAAGAATGTAAGAACTAAGTAGTACGTGTTTTATTGGGATTTTTTTTGGGTGTAATTACTGTGTCCCCAAAATGCCTTTAGAGGGGAAACTGAAAGCACACTACTTATCCAATCCAGCAGATAGACAGGTTATTCAATCAAAGTACCAATTACACAAAAGGAAAGACAGCACTGTAAGTTTAGTGTTTTTCAGTTGGAGCAAAAAGATTATAACTTTTGTTTAGCTTGGTATTTGAAAGAAAATCCATGTGAACCCCACAGGATATCTAAAGAATTTAAATGACATAACCTCCTGTCTAAATGTTTAATAGTTTGCCCCACATTGTTATTATGCCACTGATTAATTCTCATGATGTAATGAATTGCTCTGTTTTATATTGATAGATATTATATTTTAGCCTCCCACCTAACATTAGCATGCACTTTGCATGCTTAGTAGTTAGCACATTTGCCTCACACCCCCAGGGTTGAGGGTTTGATTCCCCCCACAGCCGTGTGTGCGCGCACGGAG
Organism: Ictalurus punctatus; assembly: GCF_001660625.3. Lineage (NCBI taxonomy): Eukaryota > Metazoa > Chordata > Actinopteri > Siluriformes > Ictaluridae > Ictalurus > Ictalurus punctatus. Next base: position 16,402,275 of record NC_030426.2, on the reverse strand, counting down.
ATTGCATATTCTCCCTGTGCTGTGGTGGTTTCCTCTGGGTACCATGGTTTCCTCCCTCAGTTTAAAGACATGCATGGTAAGCTGACTGGCATGTTTAAAGTGTCTGTAGTGTGTGAATATGTATGTGAGTGGCACCCTGTCCAGGGTGTACCCTGCCTTGTTCCCCATGCTCCCAGCTATAAGCTTCAGATTCCCCGTAACCCTGTACAATGAGCGGTATAGAAGATGGATGGATCCAACATTAGCCATTACTGGTTCTGTTGTGTGTATGCACATACATTTGCACAAGAGATTGTTAAATGCAAAACTCAGTGATAATACAGCAATCTTAAGAAGCAAATTCAAATGAAAAGCTTTTTTAATTTGAGTTTTTAAAAAAAATTTATTTACTGGAATATGGGCACTATGAAATAACACCATATCCTTCTTCACCTCGGTTGTGCCACGATGCTGAGTAAAGTGCTTGAGTGATGGACAGAAGTGAGGAGGGATGGCCACAAGCATCAGGGTCGAAGAAACAAAACGCTGCATTTTCAGCTCTACACAAACAGCAACATCTTGAATGAACACTGACCACAAAACTCTAACTTTAGGCATACTAATCCGCCTAGTACTGAATCAAGTTACCGTTTTCAAATGCCTGAAAAGTTAAAGCAACACTAGGATTTTGCTGTGCATCTTAGAAATGTTAAATGGAATGGCACTGTGGCGTTATAATTCACTTAAACAATTCGCAGTAATCAAAAATATATTGTCTGTCACAGAATGACATACAACTGCAATTATATTACTGATTAACATGTACAAAAGGTCCTAATAATATGCATTACTTCTACTACAGAGAAAATACTGATTATTTAAATCGAACATGAAGTTACGTTGCTGTCTAAGATGCAACAAGTATAGAGTAAATGTATGAATCGCAAAATCAACAAGCAGACTTGTAAAAACACAACTGATTTGAAGTTTTGCAACTATTACCACAAAGTTGTTTTTACAATGTTCACCTTGCAATTACAAATCACAATTTACATCCCTTCAGCTTTCATGCTACATTTAGAAAATCAGTGGATATTGCTTTGGGGGCTGTGGCTGTAAGGACATAGGACAAAAAGAAAAACATAAAAATAAACCTGAGTAGGCATGGATGGAAAACCACGTTGCAGTTATATAGTTAAATGTTTCAAAAATTGACAATGGAATGTTATTCACATACAATTATTTTAACTCCACACATATACAAGTCAAATCAAAGCACAATGGGTGTATTTCTAACTTGTTGCATTACAGAATCAGTCACAGTTTCATCAACAATCAGTGCAAGAAGACCTGTTTCATTACTATCTTAGGATATGACCGGAATGATGGACCCCAATTTCAGTACAAAATAATGGGGAACAGAACGTAAAGTAAACCAGTCAGTATTTTATGCACAATCACCATTTTAGTTCATTTACTGCCCTTCACAAAAGGAAGAAGTGACTCCAATACTGGAAATTAAGCAAACATCCAAATACCAATATTATTAATAATCATACAAATTCGATACACAAGCAGCCTGTTGCATGGCATGCTCCACTTAAATTGTACACTGTACAGTATCAGCTTCTTAAATTTTACTACAGCCACTTCAGTATAAATGTGCTAAAGTAAAGTGAGAGAACCACATCTTGGTGAGGTGCTAGAACCCGTTTCAATCACCAGGACTCGTGGAGGTTGTTAGGAAGCGGAGGAGACCAGCTACTCTTTTCACAGAACAGTAGCATATATATATATATATATATATTTTTTTTTTAACAAATTTTTACATTTATTTCATTTACAGTAATTTCAGTCAAGGTTCTTCTCAAAGGTGGCCATGATGTCATGCTGCATGGTCATGTCAATGGTTCCTGACATCTTAAGAGGGAAGAAAAAAAAGAATCCAGAGAGAGAAAAAGAAAACACAGAGAGAGAGAGAGAGAGATAATTTAAATATACATGTTAAATAACTACAAAACAGTTATCATACAGTATGTGTGGCTGCAGGCTTTCTTTCCAATCAAACAGGAGGCACACATGGTAGTTGATTGGAGGCCAAAATGAACTGATTAAACATGGGAACTCAGGTGTGACTCCTGCGTGGTTGGAATGAAAGCCAGCAGCCACAGACCCCTGGTATATAAGGACAGTGTGGACATGATTAAATATGCTGGCTACACAAATAGCTCCCCAATACGAATAACTGACTAGCCATTATTGCACACGAGTCATTGTTGGCGCAGCTAAACATACACAGCCAGAGTCACAAAAAAAAGGCAGGGTGCTCAGTCTCTTGCAGGAAGGTTGGGTGTGGCTGCAGGTTTTTATTCCAACCAATCAGGATTCCACCTGTTTAATCATATCACTTTGGCCTTCAGTGGTTCCTGATTGGTTGGAATGTTAGCTGAACATTACATTAGCTGAACATTGCCTGCAAGAGGTAGCAACAGACACGGAGATGGAAATTACACTCTTTCATTCAATTCCATTCACAATTAAAGCAGTTTCACAAATTAAACCTTTCCCCCCCCCCACAGACTCCGAGCTGCTGCTAGTTCAGAGAAATTGTCCTCAGTCTGAAGACTGAAGCGTTCCTTAATTTGGTGCGAGTTTTCTAGCATAAAACCATTTACAGAAGGTTTGGACTTGGAAGGGTGAAAGCAAGTCAATGTGAGAATTTGGCCATGACTACTGCTTTAATACATACACCAGAACAGCTAAGAACCAGCTCTTTGCAGTGGAAAGCATAAAACAGTTCCAGTTTGTGGAAAAGTGTTAACTGGGGAAAAACCCCCCCACAGATGTATGGTACTCACAGCTTCCCGTCTGCGTCTCTCTTGCTCTCTCTTGCGTGCCATCTCTCTTTCACGGTCCATGGAGCACAGAGTAGGAGTAGAAGGTTCTGGCGTTTTAGTTTGGTCTAAAATGGCTGTCAAAATGGGAAGCTCTGCAGACTCCAACTCTGTCTTGGAGGCCTGGATCTCTGGTTTGGCCTTAGAAAGCTGCTGCGTCAAGCTGTGAATCATTAAAAAGCAAACACTGTCAGTAGCTTTATACAGTACTGCTGAACATGCTGTTATGCAACCATTCACAGTGGCCTGAAACCATAGGGACCCAGGACTGAAAGCAAATTAATAAGACATCAGCTGTAATGGGGATCCAAAGCAGCCCTTCTACTGGAACTCGAATAACAAGCGGACTTGTGATTGCGCATCTCTTAGCAGTTTTCTTCCAGAAATAAAAAAAACCCCCAAAAAACAAAAACGCACTGAACACAAGTTACACTCTTAAGATAACTAGAATACAGTATAGAAGCTGCCATGTCTCCTGCATGTCACACACACTAAGCCCGTCCAGATAATAAAAGGAGCCTAAAAGACAAAACTTGAATGTTTTGTCTGACAGCAGTAGCATGAAAGTTCCTTCCAAAAGGAACTTTCAAAAAATTCTGCACATCTTGTTACAAGATCAATGCTTAAATCTAAAGTATGAAAGATCAATTTCGGCAGCCGACAACTAATAAATTCTGGTTTCATGCAAAATGATGCAATTCAGTATTGGAAACACAGCTCAATGTTAAGCAAGAAAACAGTGTTAGAGTTAAGGAATGAGTGGTCACACCTCCTTTACTTGGTCTAAAAACCACAAGCCTTGTGCTGTGCCAGCAATTCCACCCCACCTGCTTTTGTCTGCCTCCAGATGGAGCTTACGTGCCCTTTCTCGCTCTTCCTTCTCCATGGCAACTTTGCGGAATTGTTGGAAACTCTCCTTGGATGACCGTATGGTAGCAGGAGCAAGAGCGGCCATCTTGCCCAGGCTTGTCCAAGAGTCTGCATGCTTCAAAACAATTTCCTAACAAAAGTCAAACGTAAATAAGATTAATATAGCAAACTATTTGATATTAACGCTAGCATTAAAAAAATGCCGTGCGGTGTTACTCCAGAACCAGGATTGCAGAAAATACAATGCGTGTGATGTAAGGAGGTACCGTTTTAGCCATGCTGGGCTTGTGGTCTTGGCTAGATTTGTGCGGTTCAGCATCTTCTGTGGGTTTAGTTCCTGTGTAAAGGGTGAAAGAGAAGAAAAAAGCCCACTGAAAACAGTTCTGGTTACAAATATGGACTAGAAGGAAGAAGACTCTCAGAAGAAATGCTGACCAGGCATTGTGTGCAGCTGAGCAAAGGTCTCTCCTACTACACCTGGGTCCCCCCTATCTTCCCTCACATGTGCCAATGGGGTGGACAAACTGGGACACTGATGTCAGAGAGAGAGAGAGAGAGAGAGAGAGAGAGAGAGAGAGAGAGAATGAATGAGACATGCTCACTGGGTCCAGTGAAGCAGCTGGCTGTGCAGGCTCTTGGGGGTGTGTCTGAAGAGAAACTAGAATTCAAATTAGAGCAATAAACTCTTGAACATCCTTGTCAAATCAATATACGAGATGTTTAGCTTCAGAAACGGGTGTAACAATCAATTTTTTTAATTTAGCAATATTGAGGGAAAAAGAAAAAAACAAAAACAAACACACATTTTAAATTCAGCACATCTGAGTGCACAAACACACTGTGCAGTTCCACAGCTGAGTGTCAGCCTCAGCACCATACTGATGCGGCATGAGGCTCAAGCAACCCCCCCACAGCAATTTGCCAATGATTACCGTGTTTAATTTATTGATGAATGATGCATTTGCATTTTGACAGTTTAGTTAGATTAAATGTTGTGGAACATCTTCGAGTCAAGTTAATTCCTGTTTTCAACTACATTACAGCTGATATAAACAGCCACACATAAAATAGAAAGCATAATAGAAACTGAGAGCACTTACAATAAAGACTCCTTCCATTAATGTAAAATATATCTCTAACAAAATACTTCACCACAACAATTATAAGAATTACTTTGTTAAACAACTGGTTTTTAAATCTTTTTATTATTAGTCTTGGATTATTTGGCGAGTCTGCCACATGAGTCTCATTGTATGGGCTGTTACAATATAAACGATAATGTATTAGAACCAGCACATTAATGGTGCATCTTCCTGGGATGTTCGTATTTACGAGTTGGGAAGTAACTACGACGTCAGGTGTGTTGAAGTCGTTTTGGTCGGAGCAAGCTGGCGGTGTACCTTCTCTTAATTAACTTAAAAAAAAAACCCAAAAAAAAACAAGGTTTTTTTTTAACTCTACTTCTAGAAAATGAACAAAGAATACACCTCAGGTGTGTTTTTCTTTTTACGTTTTTAATAAATTTATGAAGGCACTGTAAACTTTATCGTTACATATTATATCGTAACTAAAATGCTATTGTATTTTGTGCAGGAAATGAACTTGTTTTATTGTAAATAAAAAAGCCTGACAAAAACATGTTAAGCAATTTGCTTGTATTTCAACAACATGCTGAATTTACCAAACAACTAATAACTGAAATCAGCTTCTGAGGTGAGTAAACATTCAATTTCAACAAATTTACCGTCAACTACAGACGTTGCATCCATTGATTCCAGCATGTTTTCTTACTGACGCACCCCCAACTCAGATACTCGGGGCTCAAAGAAAATCCTGAGTTTCCCCACTCATAAATATGACTTTGTGGTGCCGTTCATGTGAATTTAATTAGTAGATACAATTCATCAGACTTCAGAGCATCAGAATATTAACCTACCATTCGTTACAGCCAAAACTACCTATAATGTTAGGTGAAAATTAATGCACATCAACTGACCAATCAGATTCAAACATTCAACCACACTGTGGTATACATTTGTTTTATTTCTAAGTTTATTTTTAGGCTTAGTTTATGTGGAGCATTCGATATAAAAATCCCTGTAAACAAAATGTTACTATAGAAATGATAATGCATTTGGACAAGTGCGTTAACATAAACTTCTGAATGATTGGGCCAAACTGCAAACAAAATAGACAAGTTAGAATAAGGGAAATTAAATCACAGAAAATGTTTACATTTTAGCAGAATGATCTACTATTATCTAAACAAAGCCGTTTGTAGAACTGTAAAGGACTATCACTTTTACCTCATGCTTGGTGATGGGCGGGTGTCGTGCCACACATGCTGAGGAGTTTGAGGAGGGCAGTCCGGGGGGAGAGGATAGTGGAGAAAGGAGAGCAGGGAAACCTGTCAAGCAGAGAAAGAGTTTACAATGAATGAAAAGGTAAAAAAAAAAAAAATTAAGAGCAAAACATGAAATACAGGGAGCTGATAGCAGGAGCAGGGTATTGGCAAACAGAAGCAGTCATGAAAGCCATTAAAGAGACACACAGACAACAAATAATTCTAGCAACAAGACAAAAACACGATGCTTAGTCACGTAACGGAAGAAACACAGTGCATGCGGAGATAATCAGTCCCATGGGCTTGGAGTTTGAGGGCAACAGGTGGATGAGACAAGGGAATCAAACAGGTGGAAATCACGGCGATTGAGAGCAACAGCTTACCTTTCTGCTGAGCTTTAAGCAGAGGATTTACAGTGGCAGCAGTTGGGAGGGGGCATGTTGAATCTGTGGTAGAAGATGCTGAGGAAATGTGGGCAGTGAATGAATTTGGCGGACTCTTAGGCCAACTGGGTGAAGCAGGTGGATGAGGGCAGGCTATGGGTGGAGACTTTTCGGGCAACACTGTTGTGAGGGTAAGTGGGGAGGAGGGAAAGTAGGTGGAGATGTCCGAGGCAGCAGGAAAGGCAGTGGGAGGTGAGGGGCTCTGCTCAGACGGAAGATTCAGGGGGGTCATCAAAGTCTTTCGAACTACAGGAGTGGCTTTGGCACTGGGTCTGGAAGGCTGAGGAGGTAGCTGGCTGTGCAGGGCTAGAGTGGAGGGTGCAGTAAAAGTTTAACAGCAGAGAAATGATGGATGAAAAGCAGTACCACTGGACACACCAAAATTGTCATCATCAAGTTCTATTTTTGGACAGTCCGGATATAAAATCCGTCCATTTCGGAGGGAAGCCTTTATGACGGCTGTCTTTTAAACCTCCGTATTTCAGACAAAATATGAAGGAGTACTGCATGCGTCCTTAGAGAATGCAATACAATTAAAACAAATACGCAACTTTTGCCATTGATTTCAATCAGAACATAATGCTGACAGATCATGTACCAAACCATGCCGCTGCAAGTAAATTGATCAATTATTTATCAGCATAACTATGGGCATGATATTTAAATGAGGGTCTTTTTTTGGGGGGGGGTCCACAAAGTTGCCAGTCATGGCACCTAATTCCATCCACTGGACAAGGTGTGTGGAAGAAAGAGATTCCTGACAATATTGAAGATAAAATAAAATGAAAAATCAATTTAAAATAGTAGTACGAAACCAAAAAATTTGATCTTGTAAACTGACTTTAAAAAAACAAACAAACAAAAAAAAAAAACCACAAACAAAAAAAAACTGGACAGCTGCTGTAATACAAGTTTTAATTTTCTGACCATCGGTTTAAAAGTGTGTACATTTTTACTATGCCTATACCACAGTGAAACATTAGAACTTCATTAGAACTTCATTTAACATGTTAACAAGGTCCCTGTCTCACATACACAGAGAGAGAGAGACAGAGAGAGAAGAAAAAGGGGTGCAGATGCAGTGAGCCTAACCTGGCGGCGCTTTGGCCTCCTCAGAAGGTGGCTTGGTGGCCTGCTCAGACGGGACTTTAGACGATTCCTTCATCTCAAGGGCAATGCTCTTCTTCAACGCCTGATCATGGAAGCAGGGGGAATTTTGTTTCACTGTGTTGCATGAAGTGAAATGCCCCATGCACCCATACTAAAAACATTCCTGAGGGCAAGGCTAAAGATTATTTTCCTTTACCTTGTTTTTAATTTTGGTGCCATGACCATGGGCTTTGTTTTTCTTCTTAGGTTTCTGCTCTGTAAGACACGCATAATGAATTTTGAGTGCAGTGTGAGCAGGGGAAAGGGCAGAGCCTAAACTCCACACACTGCTACTGTCTGGCCAGTCTTTACCAGGACTGGTTACCCATGACTTGAAATAAAATAAAAATCACAGTTCAAAAGTCAAAACCAGAAGTATGCTGGACATGCACCTGACAACAGGGCTCTAGATAGTTAATAGTTTTGGAAGTGTCCTAAATCCTGTCCCTTTACATTCTGAGGTGTGCATGCTTGGCATATGCGAGTACAAATGTGAATGATATTGGACATAGTGAATGTGATGGTGAGTAAAATTGAACGTAACATGTGATGGCAAAAATAAAAGACAAAACACACCACTAATCTTAAAATGTACACCAGGTGTCTAGGAAAATGAGTTTATTTCAATCTCTGGGCGTCACACACACCAAGGTCAACGAGTCAACTTTGTACCTGTTTAGGTAATAATTATACACAGCTACAAGAAAGATGCTTGCATTTTAGCAGGACAAAACGGCTACCTTCTAAAATAAAACTCTGTTTGGTTCTACTATACCCATGCCAATTACAATCTAGTCAGTAACTCAAAACATTATGATGCATTTTCAAACAAAAACAAATGGTTTTAAGATTCTGTTTTGTTACATATATAACTTTACAAAAACCTCAAATATATTTACAAGGTGAAGTCACAATCTAAACAAATGCAACAGGAGAACCACACAGTGATGACTCAATGCAGCAAGGTTTAAAAGAGAAACAGTGAGAACTCACAACATGGATGACAGGATGTCCTCCTAAGCAAGAAGCTGTTATTATAGGTTTACACTTTCTGTCTCAGATACATGCAGGAACAAAATATGTCATTGCAGTGGTAGGCAATATGACCATCATAGTTAAATCCCGTACATCATAATATGCTTTCTGGGCCTCATTGGTGTATATATAAAAAAAGAAATAAAAAAGAAAAGAAACAGGAAAAGGGGGGGGAGAGACAAAGAAGGGGGGGGGGGGGGGCTTAAGTGTGCCTATGCTGCTTTGCTATTTCAACTTGTTAGCATAACTCAATCACATGCATCAACTATGGCAAAAATACCTTCAGTAATTGTGAAGATGTAATTTTGCCATATTGTCAGTGCCTTCAAAAATGCCTAGGACCCTTAAATGTTTATTTTCCCTGACGTATAACACTTTAAGCTCAACATACACTTTTGTTTTACTTTGCATTGCTTAAATAACCCAATTATTTGATTTGGACCTTAAATGCTTATAATGACTAAAGATATTGCTAAGAAGCTACAGGTGCATCTAGGAAAAATGTAATGGAATTCAAAAAGTGGAACTTTCATTTATGCTAGATTCATTACACAAAGTGAAATATTTCAAGCATTTTTTTGTTTTAATCTTGATTATGGCTTACAGCTCATGGACATTAAAAATCCAGTTCTCTCAAAATAGAATGAAGAATTTATAATATAGAAATGTCGCCCTGAGAAGCGCTCTAATCATCTAATTAACTCAAAGCACCTGCAAAGGTTTCTTGAGCCTTTAATCTTGGTCTGGTTCAGTACACACAACCACAATCATGGGGAAGATGAAAGTAAATTTTGCATTTCAGCTGGAAATCAAGGTCCCAGAGTCTGGAGGTTGCCCAACCAAGCACAGTAATACCATGGTCATCAAACAAGTTACTAGTAGTTTTGGCACTGTGGGCAGGTGCCAAGTCCCGCTGGAAAAGGAAATCAGCATCTCTATAAAGCTTGTCAGCAGATGGAAGCATGAAGTGCTCTAAAATCTCCTGGTAGACACTGCATTGACTCTCAACTTGAGAGGACACAGTGGACCAACACCAGCAGATGACCTGGCACCCCAAATCATCACTGCCTACGTTTACATGGACAGCAGTAATCTAGTTATTGACCTTACTCTGATAAAGATAATAATGTGATTAAGGTGTTTACATGAGTCGCTTTTAGAATACTCCTGTCATGTACCAGTTTTACATGTTTTAGAACATAATTAGATTAACGGCACACGTCATTACGTCACCGCGCCACGCCGTCCCTCCAGAATTTCACGCATCAACATGCAGTCCGTCTTCGTTATGATACCGTATAGTTTTGGGTGTTTCGATTAAATTTTTTTACGAACGCATTAAGTGCAGTTAATTATTTGTCATGCTATACGTGCTAATAGACAACTGCTTGAAGCCGTGGGCTGCGTCTCAAACCGTGTACTTACCGTCTATATAGTAGCCGAAATACATGTATTTTTCCATACTACAGGGGAGAGATTAGTAGGCAAATATGCGGTTTGGGACGCAGCCGAACTCTCTTGTTCACCGTAAAATGTTGAGCACTGCCGTGTGTGATCGTGTCCTGTCGCAAAATGCCAAACGTAAAAAGTGAAAATTCACATGATGTTCATAGTGTGATTAAGGTGTTTACATGTCTGTAATACACGTTGATAAAGCGACTAAAACAGGAGTACTCCACCTGTCTTAATTCGATTAGAGTTTAATTCGAGTAAGACCTTAATTAGATTAAGGCAATTAAAAAAATTGCTGTTTACATGGTAGTTTCTTAATCAAAGTATGGTCTTAATCGGGTTAAGAGTTTATTATTGTTGTCCATGTAAACACAGCTACTGACTGGAAACTTCACACTGGACTTCAAGCAACTTGGATTCTCTGCCTCTCCACTCCCAGACTCTGGGACCTTGATTTCCAAATGAAATGAAAAATTCACTTTAAAATGATTTTCCCCATGATTGTGGTTGTGTGTACTGAACCAGACTGGGAGATTAAAGGCTCAGGAAACCTTTGCAGGTGTTTTGAGTTAATTAGCTGTTTAGAGATCCTCTCAGGTCGACATTTCTGTATTATAAATACTTTATTAAAATATTTGGATATACTGGCTTTTTGATATCTGTGAGTGGCAAGCTGTACTCAAGATTAAAACAAAAAACGGCTTGAAATACTTCACTTTACGTGTAATGAATCTAAAATATTTGAAAAGTTCCACTTTTTGAATTAAATTACAGGAAAAAAAAAGGAACTTTTCCACGATATTAATATTTTTTAGATGCACCTGTATAGATCCAAAGCCAATTAAAATTGCCAGCTTCTATTCTTTAAATTAAAGTCTCGTCAGTGCATCATATGGGCTCAGATTTTGTGGTGGTGCATTTGCTCTGCAGTTTGAATGAGAGAGACATCAGGCATTTCCCTGTACCGAGCGCTAACTGGCCTCATTTCAAACTATAGCGCTGTCTTAGAGAATGCCAACAGACATAAATAAGTGATTAGGATGAAACATGAACAAAATAATCAAAAAGTACAAAATAAAAATTGAAGAAAAAAAAAAAATACCCACCACACAACAGGAACATAGAACCTCACAAAAACTGTAGTCGGAGTGTGTTTTGTAACAAGACTTATTTGCTCATTTGTAAGGAAAAGTGCACAAAATATACAAAAAAAAAATATATCTTACACCCATTTAATATCCAAACAAAAAAACAAAACAAAACCTTAACTTTGTAGCATTCAAGTATCTGGTGTTTCCAGTATGTGTTAAAGTGACATTGGTTCTATTAATGTGAAAAAACAGTGTCCCCAAGAAAATAGAATATTTTTTTTTTGGTTTGTCTCTTTTTCTTCCCCTCAACCAACTAGTGAAGTGTGGGGAGGTAGGGATGGGGGAAATTTCTACCTTATCCCAGAGAGGATTAAAAAAGTTGGAAAAGAGGGAGAAAGTGCTTGTGGAGATCAGCTAACCTGAGTCAGAGTCACAGCTATCAGAAGAACTAGAGTCAGAACTACTGCTGGCAGAACTGGAGGAGGAACTGCTGCTCTCACTAAGGCGGGAAGAGAGTGCCAGCTCCTTGGGCTCTGCTGCCATAAAGTCACCTAAGAAAGACAACAACTGGTGAGCTGAATACAGAGTGGTTAAGCTTACAGATAACTTATTTTCTTAACAAGAACCCCTCCCCGAAAAAAAGTGTTACAGTATTTGCTGTATTGCTATACAAGTAAGACAGAACACCAAAGAAAAATCCTAAACTCAAGAGACAAATGATTTTGAATCCTTACAATGCCACAGCAATCCATGACCAAACAAAACTAGTCCTGCTCTTTAGGTAGGAGGATGGCATTACACTCTCCCCTGTCAATCTGACCAACACTTGGGGGAGCTTGGGAACACTTTTATATATTAAAAAAAAAAACCAAACTAACAAAAAAAACCCCAATCCCCTCAATTCAGCTTTCCAACTTGGAAACTCTGGGTGCTGTCCTGGGCCCAGTTGTTTAGTAATCAGTAAGTAATCAGATGAAATTTCAGATTGGATCTAAATCTTGCAAATGGGTTGTGCAAAAGGGAAAAAAACGGATTCTGAAATCAGATCAAATTAGATCGTGTAATCCAATCTTGCTTTTGGTCTGGATCAAACCTTCAGTATGTGTTTTTAGTAGGAGTGGGATACCTGTTATCCAAAAAAAAAAAAAAAAAAAAAGAAGAAAAAAAAAAAAATTCAGGATTATCCCCGCAGAAAGGTGGATTCAGGGAGAAATTCAGGAACAAAATCTAATAAAACTTTAAAACTGGTCAAATAATACAAAGTTTGCATCATGTAGTATATACACATTTATTTATATTTTGCATTTGATCTGTTTAACCATTACAGTGATAAAGTATACACAGGCTACCATTTAAGCCTTTCAGTACAGTAAAGTAAAAAAAGAAATTGTCCCCATAAATAATCCCCCAAAAATGCTCTCAATGTCAAATACATTTAATTTTAACTGTCATTTGTCACTATATATTAATTACAATGACACAATCATCAGAGATGAACCAGTCAAAAGTAGTTTCTAACAAATCCTTATTGCTCCCCACATGTCAACTCTTATTTTGTTAACTATTGGACATTTTAATTTTTTATGATTTAAAACATGTTCAAAATATCCAATGCATTTTTGAACAATATATTTGAGAGTTTGTAGCAAGGGGATGTTTGTATTGTTTTACTGTGCTGTTTTCTGTCTCTTCAATTAAAAACACTTAGTGACCCCATGTGGGCTAATTTACAGTTCCCTCCACTAATATTTACCAAGGGTGCCAATATTAGTGGAGGGCACTGTATCTGTTGTTCTTAACATAGCTAGTAGCCTACATTGTGGTGTGTAGTCTGAATTAGACCACTAGTAATCCGGATTTGGTAATCTTGAAAGGTTTGTATCTGGATCAGGGTGATCCAAGCCAACGTTGCTTTGAAAAATGTTGTAAAAGTAAGATGCAAAAGTAAGATGGATTACTTGATCCTGGATAGTAAAACATGGGATTTTCAAAATAATTATGACGATCCAGATTAAGCTTTTTGAACAACTGGGCCCAGGTTCCACTCCAAGAATAGGAATCTGAGGCCATCATGGGCACAAGCTCATCGAAACTGGAAAGCTGAAGATAAGAAAATCTGGTCTTTTCCCAGTCTTCAACTGTCCAGTTTCGGCGAGTCTGTGCCCACAACAGACTCAGATTCCTGGTCTTGGCTCGGAGGAGTGGAACCTGATGTGCTCTTCTGCTGTTGTAGCTCATCCACCTCAAAGTTTGATGTGTTCTACATTCTGAGATGCTTTTCTGGGCACCACAGTGGTAGAGTGATTATTTGAGTTACTATAGACTTCCTGACAGCTCAGACCAGTCTGGTCATTCTTCTCTGATCTCTATCATCAAGTTGTTTCAGCCTGCAGACCCTCTGCACACAGGTTTTTTGTGCCATTCTGTGTAAACTCTAGAGACTATTGTGTGTCAAAATCCCAGGAGATCAGCAGTTTATGAAATACTCAAACCAGCCCATCTAAAACCAACTACCATGCCACAGATGTCCTTCATCCACACTTTTTCCCCCTATTCTGACTGTTTATGTGAACATTAACTGAAGCTCTTCACCTGTATCTGCATGAATTCATGCAGTGTGCTGCTGCCACATGATTGGCTAATTAGATAACTGCATAAATGAGCAGTTGTACCTATTAAAGTGGACAGTGAGTGTACAGATCACTTCTTTGAGAACGTAAATATAAAAGTCACTCATAACAGTTAACTGGCTAAATTATAGTTAACAAAATTCGAACATGGAGATGTCCTTGCTGTTTTTTTTCCCTTACCCCCCTTGTTTTTTTCTTTATAGCTTAAAAACATGGAGGTGGAAAATTATGTGATTCTTTAGACCCTCATTTCCTACCATAGCCTTTCATACCCTCACCACCCTATACCTGGGAACAATTCAGATTTGCCAATCCACCCAAAAAGGATACTGCATAAATTGTAAATTTTATGTTATTTTACTTTATAAATGTCACCACCTGTTTAAGGTAAAAAAGTGTGAACTGTGTGTTATACTTTAATGTTTTGGGGGTTGGGGTTGGCCAAACATTTAGTCATAACATCTGACTAAAATACATCTCATACTTTTTGAAGTGGACTGAATGCGCAGACCAGTTTTAACTGCATCTCAGGTGCAATTTTCATGTAAACAATTCAATCAGGATTGTGGTATAATCCTGATGATTGAAACCATCAGGTATAAAATAATATGGAAAGTGTGGACTGACGTTAGTTATTAAAACGTGAGACAGAGAAAATGGAGCCTTACTCTTTGTCTTGGTCGTCTTGGTCGAGTTCAGTTCTTCGCTGGCATTCTGTTTCCCTGTCTCCTTCGTCTTCTCATCTTTGGGTTTTGGTGGATTTTTCTCTACAGGGCGGGGGAGAGAGAGAGAGAGAGAGAAGCAGACCAAAAGACAAATATACGTCAACATTGTCTTTAACACTGGTAGTATCCTGATTTTACCTCAACATAGTAGCATACTCACGGCCAGGCCCCTTAGGCTTCTTCCTGAGGCAGGTCATGACAAACGCCTCCAAAGCTCGGAGCGTAGTTGGTTTGAGAGTCTCAAAGTCAATCTCAATCTCTTCGGGGTCTGTGTCTCTAAGCATAGGTTCTCTGGCCTTGATGATGTTCACCACTTTGCCTAGTTTGTCTCCAGGTAGCTTGTTGATGTCCAGACTCAAACGTCGTTTCTCCTCGTAGGACATGGGCAGTGCAAGCTCTTCTTCTTCTGACTCGTACCCTTTGCTCTCCATATTCCTCCTGACCACAGAAGGGATTGTATTTAGACCGGCAAAAATATAAAATGCACACACACAAAAAAAGATGCGAGTGTATCCGAGCATTCACTAACCCCGATGATTTGCTGCTACTCGGCTTCTTGTGCACTTTCTCTGGAGCTGGTTTCCGCACTTCACCAAACTTCCGCTTTTCTTTTTTTCTTTTCTCCTTCTTTGACTTCTCCTTCTTCTTTTGCTTCAGCAAAGGTGTTTGGGTCAGTAATTGCAGCTGCTCCCGCACTGCCTTTAACTAATTGACAGAGGTGTTGCAATTATTTATAAGAGAGGAAAACAAAGTCTGCACTACCAAGGACATAAACAAAAGATACTGTGAAGTACCTGTTCCTCGAGAACAGAGAGTCTTTGTGCTCTTTTCTCTTCGTCTTCCTCAGAGTCAGACGAGCTTCCTGACAACGTAGACTCGGAGTCGCTGCCCTCCGAGCTGGACGGACTTCCTGCTTGCTCATTTTTCCCCCTTTTGGGCAAGAGGTGCTGGCCAGGAGATGAAAGTCTCGGTTCATCTGGAATCTTAGCAAAGCGGGACTCAAAGACCTCCTGAGCAGAGGAGACCAACATTCACATTCAGTCATCTCTCTTAGGATGCACAACAGGCCAAGACATGACTTTTGTCAGTATATTCTAAATTGAAATAAATAAATAAAACGAGATGAGATCATTCACCTGGAGTTTTCTGGCCATAGCCACAACCTCGTGGTTTGGTGGGTTGTATTTATAACAATTTGAGAACATAAGACGAATGTCTGCAGCAAACTGCAAGGCGTCTGTGTATTCACGACTCTCCATCTTTTTCTGAGGGGGAGAACCAGTAACATGTCAGCTACTCATCTTGTTCAATTAAAAAACTTTATAAAACCTTTCAAATTACCCATCATTTGACCTCAACAGTTTAAATAGAACCAGCAATGACATTCACACAATTCCCCCCTTATCCCAAAACAGGACTGGTGCTAGATTAATGAGGGCTCTAAACAATATATGAATTGGCTCCTCCTCACCAGAATGGCTGATTTTGTCTCATCATTCTCAGGTGAGCTTGAGATGGTGAAAGAATAGCCAACTGCATTTGTCTGTAGTTTTGCATATTTTAGTAACTTAATGGAATAAAAGCCAACGTTGACAGAAGGGATGTCACGAGAACCGATACTTCGGTACCAACATTGTTAAAAACGTGACGGTACTCGTTTTCCTGCAGTACCGTTAGTACCATTTCTAATGAACGTACCGAGGTTGCAATTCCTACGGAACTGAAGGAGGCAGCAAATACACGCAAGTGTTTTAGTCGGTCCAGAAGTGGTGAAGAATAAGAAGAACGCCTACAAGCATATGGGAAAAACTACAGAAGATTGGCTTAGCTTAACAAGTTTAGCAGTTGCCGGTGTGCAACTGATGCTATCGTTCATTTCAAACAAAGCGAGGAAACACCTGGAATTTGGTGAAGCACCTGAAAGACAAGTCCTATATTATGTTTGTTTGAGTCAGCTGGTATTGTAACTGTGAAAAAAGCTAACGGTATGCTCCATGTAGTGTTTGCGATAGCCAGTTATTTATTAACGACACTAACACATTGCAATGTTATAAACTACCTCCTAATGGGCCACCATGCATCGCCATTCAGCCCGTGTCCTGTCAGCTAAATGTAGCCTAATGTCACTATAATTAATCAACTGTTAATGCTTTTAATAAATCGTTTTGGCCTTGCACCATATCAGTGAATTTAAACTAATGCTTGCATTCAGAGTATAAGGGGTGTGTGTGTGTGTGTGTGTGTGTGTGTGTGCGCGCGTTTAGGGGTGCACCTTAGCACTTGTTATTAGTCATTATCAGACAGTGTTTGATAACTAAAATATCCCTCCCTCTCTCTTTTTGCCAGTATCAGCCACAGGAGGATGCCCTCCAGGAGTTTTTACATTTTATTAAAAAAAAAAAAAAAAAAAAAAAAAAAAAAAAAAAAAAAAGGATTATATTATATATTTATTTATTTATTTATTTTTTAAAACCACACCATGGTACCGACTTTGGTATCGAGTACTTTTTTTTGTGGTATCAGTACCGACTACTAGATTTTTGGTATTGTGATATCCCTAGCTGACAGACGTGCATACAATGCATAAACATTTGTTAGCGGTAATAGAATGTTTGCCGGGCTTTATGAAATGTCAATTATAAAAAACAAATATTTCAAATAAAACAAATATCAACTTAAAGGAACAGCTTCATCTTATTAAAAAGAGCCAGCTCTGTTCCAAGTGTACCTGATCAGCCACAAAATAAATGTATGCTGTCCTAGGTTTTTCTTTAGGTTTGTACTGGTGTTACAAGGCTTAAGTTGTCAACACATAAGGGAAACTTGTCTCCCAACATATTTAACTGCATACCTACATAACTGCAATCAATCAAGTTTGGTCAAGCCATTTGTACATAAACAGGGTCATAAACAGCAGAATAGTCTCTAGAACAGTTGTAGTATTGGCATGCTTTTGTCCAGTTTAATAAAGAACCCTGTACCATACACCACAAAAGCAAGTCTAAATTTCATACAGAAGTGCACACTGATTTAGGCATACAGTTTGCACAAATTCTAAACGGTTTCCTTATTAAGAACATTAAACCTGTAGCTCCAGTGCAAAACTAAAGTCACAAACCTTGGACACCAATCAAGTCTTAGATGGTCAATTACACACTGGGTAAAAGATGGTGCGAACTGCATTTCTGGACAAAGTATTTAATTCTTTATCTTACTTTAATGGTGCCCAAATCCATGGGTTGATGGATGATCTCATGATAGTCATGCAGGTCAAGTGCCACAGTGTCCACGGGCTCATAGAACGGCCAGGCATAGGCTGCATGCCTCTTGGCGAACATCTCCTTCAAGATGCCACTACAGTATTTTAGCCTTTCGGGGAGCTTGGCCCTGCGCCCCACCTGGTGCTGCTGTGGCCACTCGGGCAGGTCTTTGCGTGGTGGTTTGATGGGTCGCCCGCTGCCTCGCCGTGCGTACAACTTCAGCACCTTCGGTTCTGGGACACAGGGAGAAGACTCACTGCTGGTAAGGATGGGGGCCATGGGAGTTGTGGTGTCTGCTTTTCTTTTCACCCCCTTTTTTAACTGAAAATGCAAATACGTGTTGAGAATCATACCCTTGTCTCAGTCAAAAGTATCTGCACATTTGTATTATGTGAAAGAGACTGACTTTGGCTTCAAGCTGAGCAGACAGGGGTGCAGATGAGATGGTGTGCAGTGCCTCAGGAGGGATGACAGTCACTGTCTGTTGAAACACAACCTCAGACACAGGAGACGGAGGCTGCGTTTTCCCCAGTCCTGTTATGCAAGGAGACAAAGTTACATCTTCATCCTCAACATAACTGCACAAACTGTATACAAAATACAAACCCAAAAGGGTAGAATGGCAACGACACCCTGGAGTAAAGAAACTTTTTGGCCAGAATGTTTTGTGCTATCCAAATTTCCCTTGGACAGCAGTGATCTACTCTGAATTACTGGACAACCTAATACACACACACACACACACACACACACACACACACACACACACACTCTGTTCTGTTACACAGTCTGTTCTTTTGCTCTCTGTTGTCTTACACAAATGCAGACAAGTTATTTTTGTTAACATGATGTGAAAACAGTCAACTGTTTGTTTTTTTGTGTGTGTAATTGTGTGCGAGAGACCTTGTGTTGAAAATGACAGGTTGTGTGTTATTGTACCCACAACAGGACTGGGACATGCTGCTTCATCTTGAAACCAGGTTTTATCTCATATAAACAGAACAGACAGACTTTCAAGGAGAGCTGTGACTTACAGTACTCCATGCTGTCTGAGATTCAGGATCTTCCCTCCATTTTAAATCATATCCAACAAGTAACTAGCTACTTGAATAGTCTTTTCATTGGATACTTTATTACTCTTCAACAAGAACGATAACTAAAAAAAACATAATCATAACTATACTAGTGTCCACACCAACACATGATATTCTCTTTATTCTAAGCGTGTGCTGCAATTATGTCGTCTGCAGCTTTAGATGCATGAGCTCTTTAAAGCAGGATGGATTCTGATTGGCTATCAAATGTTTTTATCGTTCACCAGCTGGGAACAAGTCGTTCTGAAAGTGATATCATTTCTCTGTGTCGTTAACGTTATAGTTGTGGTGTGATCTCTGCTATTCTTTTATATTTAGAACCAAATCTATATCGTTATCATCCTTGGTGTGAACAGGCCTTTACTTAAGTAATTATTAACATTATTACATTTACTGTTACTTGAGTAATTATTTTTATACAGTAGTTTTACTTGAGAAACATTTTTGGCTACGCGACCCAACTCTGATTGTATTAAATTGCACATAAAACACTTTGGTCTGATTAATCTTTTTTGTTTGATTACTTGAACCTAAATATGTATTGTTAGTCTTTTGTAAAACAAATAAACAAACCAAATAATGTCAATGCCAATGGCATCCACAGGGACACCGCTGCCAACCACTCTAGTCCTACTTGCTACTAACTTGGATTAGTACCTATGGCTGAATCACAGCCATGGCGATACTCAACATAACCACACTCTTGCTTGTGAAATATTCCTTTATTAGAAGTCACTGATACAACAAAAATGCCATAACTGAAACTGAGATCAATTAAAGCATACCTGCAGCAGACATCCTCCTTCCTTTCAGAGGCGCCTTGTTGGTAATTGCTGTGATCTCACGCTCGTCCTGTGGCATTTCAGCTACTTTCTCAAGAAACAGCTTCTCGAGTGCTTGGGCCATCAAAACTATATCATCTCCTGGCTGAAAGAAAATGTGTTTCAATTGGGCTTCAACTGTTTAAAACGTATATACACATAGGTATATATGTTTCAATAGTAATAAGAGTTTTTACCCGATTGTATAGGTAACAATTTGTAAACATTGTGTTGAAGTCTTCAACACATTCCATAGCCTTCCAATAGTAATTATTATCAAGTCGTTTTTTGATGGTACTCAAGTCCATTGGGTTTTTGATTATTGCATAATAATCCTGAAATCAAAACAGAAAACAACTTTTATTCCTCATTCACAGAACAAAACCCATACACACCAACAAATCACAATTTATTTATACAGAGGTGCCAATTTAAAGTTTCCCTACTCAGTATGTACACTTTTCACGTACACCTGCACTTTATAGGCATGCACGTCCTGACTGAACAAAACATTGCCCTCTATCCTGTCTATCAATGGAAAAAGATAACTGCAGAACCACAGCTGGCAAAATATTTTGGGGCAAGCCTACTCTCAGCACAGCAGTGGCATCGACAGAATAGCGCCGTGTCTCATGCTGGAAAAAGCATAGCCGGCATAGCATTGGCATTTTAATTATAGAATGGAAGAAGCATAATGTGGCCAAATTGGTCAATATTACCAATATTATTTACATTTAACACCATTACCAGAAATGTAAATATCAAAGATTTGTTGCTATCTATGCTTTACCATATTTGGTACAAATACCTGATTATCAAAACTGCCCAAATCTAGCAAATCAATCTAGCCCTTGAGGCCCCTTAACAGTATTTTGGGTAGTTTCCGTATATAACACACCTGCACCAGCCTTAATTTCTGATTCAGATGCATTTGGACCTGGAACAGAATAAAATGTGGACTGGCTGGTGTCCCTTTGTTCTGGACTGAGAATCTCTGAGACCGTCAAAAGGCAGTGGCCTTTAGTCGTGTCTGCAAAGGGCCAACGAGAGTTTGGGTTTTTGTTCAAACCAAGCAGACACCCCTAATTCAATTTGTTTAATCAATTGAGCCAGATATTCAAATGATTAATAGCTGTGGCTCTTATTTGGCCACAATAAAAAGCTCTTACAAATGTAAAAATGTAAGATCCCCTACCCATAAGATATAATACATTTAGGATGGTGTTTTCTGCTCTTGAAAATAGCTAGTTTAACTAATCAGCTACCTAAGAGCTTAATCAGTCATGTCACAATACATGTCCACTTGCCAGTTTTGTCATTGCTAACTAGCAGGTAACCTAATGAGCTTTCTACAATTCAACTTTTATAACAGTAAGTTGCTATCTCTAATAATACAGTGAGGAAACCCATCAAACAATGGATAGAAGCACATAACCGGATTCAAACATCACCAGTTGACTGATGGGAATAACCGTAAAATACTGAGATTGAATATGATTGCAAACCTGTAAGTGGACATGTATCGTTAGTACATTTATAACAACATTTATAATAAAAAAAACTGTGCAGCTGGAACCACCATGAAGCCCAACTCACAGGCAGGTTGAGCTGAACAGCATCCACAGGGTGCCTGAAGGGCCAGGATAACTGATGCCTCCACAGGGCTTTGACCACTACTTTCTCCAGGTACTGGAGCTGGTTGGTGAGGCGCCCAGGTTTTTTATGGTTCCTGTATTCAGGGGGAGGGGGATTCCTGTTCATGCTGAGCACCGGCTCTGACATGGTCGGATCTGCTCCAAAGACAGGCGTGTGCAGAGAGATGTTCTGAAGCTATGTCTGGTCAGCTCAGCATTCATTACACATCCTCTGCCTGTGCCACTGTGAAAAGGAAAGCAGTTTGAGCACAGTCATTTCACTCTGCAGCCATGAGCCAAGCAGCCCTTATAGCTTTAACTGCTGTTTAATAAGCAGACAGGCCTGAGGACCAGCAGCTGGTTACACCAAAACAGAAGATCTATTGTAACCTAGTTTGAATGTAAAAGGCCATCATGTTAAAATTTATGGACTACCAAAAATGTAGGAGTTGCACCAAGCAATATAGTTTTAACACAGCCTTCAGTTATGACGGTTTAAACTTACACCTACTCCCTATTAGATGCAACATCTGCTGTAAACAAAACCACTGTGTAAATCTGTGCAATTTTTTTTTTAAATTGCATGTTTACTGAATATAAACACTTCATTTTCTTTTTATTTTATGAGAAGCATAATGATTTCTGTATGTGGGAAGTATTTTTGTGGTCCATGATTACTTGACACAGCCACCTTGTCAAAATACAGTTTAACAGCACATATAAAAAAAAAAAGTGATTATAGGAAGTGTCGTTGGTCAAACAGGTTATTGGTAAAGTACAAAACAAAATACTTTACCCTTATCGAAACGTTACACTTTACTCGGCTGTTAGTGATATTCAAATACAGATTAAACTTGCAACCACTTTATTAATATTCTTTGCAATTATTGCACAAGAGTTCAAGTTGTGCAATCGAAAAGATTACAAATAAAACAGATGGATATTTTGGGTCAATACTGTTACGTTTCTAGAGATGGATCTTCTTGAAATAAATATTTCACTGCGAAAACAAGACACTAACTGCTTTCCTGCATCTCAATCATGGATAACGGCGAGTAACATTTATCGCTTATTTTGGATCTTTACTGATTGACTGAAGTACGTAACATTTTGAACTATGATCACTACTGGATGCTATGTCTTTCAGAAATACAACCAAAAGTCTACAATGTGCTACTTTTAACCTATTTCACTCCCAGCATATGGTTTAGTACGGACCTTGAATTTAACTGGTGCAACTGGCTGCAGGTCTACAGTTGAAGGTCATGTTTAAAAGTCTACACCACCCCCTGCTGGACGCTCTAACACACTTTGTGCTAATCAAAAATCTCATAAGCAGATTCATCTATTAATATACATCCTCCTACATAGCTACTCATTAACAGAGATTAAAACACCAAATTAATAATAATGAATATCTACACCAGAAAATAAAATATATAATTAACAATTTTAAAGTTACTCCTTTCTGTTTTGTATTGCAAGCAAGGCTAACCCCGTGGCCATGGTCCACTTTCTCAAATAACAGTACTGCTTGAAGCATATTACATGCAGCAGCCATTAGTATTTGCAAAGTCCCACATTTGCAGGCCTGGAATATGAGCTATGAGTAATTCAACCCAATAAAACTACCACGAGTCAGAAATAAATAATAGAGATGGCAAGCATCTAATTCACTTATTACACTTTAAGCTCTCTTGGTCGGACAAATGAGAGAACAGGCACAAACTATTAAGAAATATTTAGATTTCTAGCTTTATTCAGTCATTACATTGACTTTTGTAGACAACCATATATCAATTATTTTAACAACTGAAGCTTTAATTCCTCCTGAACATTAGATCAACAAGAATCCATGTTCATACTTTTGATCACAAAAACAGTTCTCATTTTGTATATTTCTTTGTATCTAAAGTCTTTATGAATTTGAAAGAAAAAGAAACAAGAGTGGCAACTAGGTTACAGTTTATTTTCGAATGTAAACAAAACATTTTTGTTTACATTCGTTGCGGATTAAACAGGTAAGTGTCGGTTGCTATGGAGATCAGCGTGTCTTAATTCGCAATGTCAAACAATTAGGTTTCTAAATCATTGGTGTTGTGGAGATCATTTCCGAGAATTACTTTACAGCTGGAGCCCAAATTGTTCCCTCCTCATCCTCCCAATACAAGTAGTAGTTTATGTAGTTACACGTAGAGAAATAATGAAATTACACCGCTCATGTGGTCACTATAAAGCAACGCTGAGTCAGTTAGGACTCTGGGGTAACTAACGAGATAGTCGAGCACTGCCAGGATGTTGAGAATAGCTTGAAAATAAGTCAATAATTTCCATCACATAAATGATAAACAAACAACATCTAAAAGCGAAACGGTAAACCTGTAAGAAATGCATAAAACCACGCTGTTTTGTCAGCGTGCTAACCGCTAGCTAGCTATAATCTTTTGTCATGTATGACGCAATCGAGTGAAACAAAAAAACGTACTTAGCAAACAGGGACAAAAGAATATCGCCAAACATCCCAAACTCAACAATGGGTTTACAAAATACTAGATTCAACTGAGTAGAAATTAAATATCGTTTTATTCGTATTTTGTGTAAAACGGCTCAAGCCAATTTCGCGAAAACTCACTACTGCAAAATAAGCAACAAAATGGCGCCCCGACAGGGCCAACACAAAATGTCTCGGCCTCCATCCCAAATGGTGCCTTATCCCCTATATAGGTGCCCTACGGGCTGTATGAGGTAACGGTTTCAAGAGCCCATTGTAGTTCGCTACATGTCCTCTAAGGAGCCATTTGGGATTTAGCCACAAGGTAGCTTAGCTTCACACTGCGCAAAAAAAAAAAAAAAAAACCCAGCAACTACTAGCTGAGCTAAATATCCCCGCCCCAAAGACGACATGTAAGCTCGCTACCAACTCACTGCTTGCGGACTTGCACGGTCTCTCAGAATCGGTCACGTTGTTCTAGTGCTAGCCAAACAAACAGCTAGCTTAAATCTGTACCGTTACTAAAACATTTACCTTTCCGTCACTGGCACAACAAAGAATGTTTTTAACAGTGCCGAAGAAGTTCTGCTGGAAAAGATGACCAAATGCAGGGTGTTGAACGACTGTTTCGTCCGGATACAAACGTTACTTAAAGGTTTGAAATAAATTCCTAAAAGCAAAAAATACGCTATTTTCCCCCACTAAACAACACCAGTCTTCAATGGCGGACGTCTCTCACAGCAACATGCCCGCTATTTATACCCTTCTGCTCGGAGCTCGGCCTCCGATTGGTCAATACCCTTCACGTGCCCAGGTTCTCTTTTCTTTTAGTTTGAGAGGAAAATAAGCACGATTGTAAGTAAAAATGAACACCGTGGAAAGCATTTTTATTACCAGTCGGTCTGTCGCGATGCAATTAAAGCTACCAATAAAATTATACAAGTACCCGACCTTAGAAATCGTACAAACAAAAAACCCAAAGACGTACGTCAGAGTATTTTTTCAAAAGTGTGACATCACATGACCATTCTAGAACATTCTACCACCTATCTCGAGATTTATTTTTCATCTGTATTGCCTAATTTTATGGGGTTCTCCGTTGGCCATCGCTAAGCTTCTTCGCAAGTATCCGACTATCGTTCATTCCAGTAGCTTGAAAATTCTCACAAAGAGAACAAGGAATCGATAGAGCTGAGAGGCTGGGGAAGGGAGGAGACGTCATGTTAAAGCGCATGCGTGCTGCGTTCCTAGTGATTGGCCAATGAATTGGGGCTTTATTGACGTCAGGTACAATTTTCTGTCGTTTGGTCTATATTACGGATTATGGCCAGTTTTAGTTTTGACGAAATTGATCAACTCTGAAATGAAAACATCATTAGGCTGGCTATTACTCTGCCTAATTTTAATAAGTAGTCTTTTCATGCCTGGTAGATATGCTCCATCTACAATTTGTGACTCACAGGCCTTTTATGGAATAGCATTGTTCTTACACCTATCTTATACCTCTGTTTGCCACCAATTATCACAATAGTTTGACAAAACAACTGCAAAATAATGTATATTGTATAATAATAGCTACTAGCTTATTTTCACAGACCACATTTCTGCAACCTACCTGCATGGATACTTTGTATAAAATAAGAAAAAAATAGGCTTTGTATCTGTTATAATATACTGCTCAATTCCTGGTCCAGGCATTCACTACTCATTTCTGGCTAGGTTTCATTACGTCTATTAACACCATAAACAATGCCATCATTATACGGGATGCAAGATAGGGACTGATTATATTCTTAAGTGACATTATTTTACAATGGTGGCACATTTTTGTCTATATCCCCAAACCAAGATTTGTACCATATCTAAAAATAACCAAATAAATAAATAATAAAAAATATATGATCCTATCAAATTTTAGAGTATCGTGTTAAACTACATCAGGTAGTTAAGTTTAGCCCTTGCATGTAACTGGAGCAACACCCACCTATATATATATATATATATATATATATATATATATATATATATATATATATATATATATAGTATAAGTTACTTATTTGACCCTATGCTCCAGCCAAAGCATTACTGTCTGATAATGAGCATTGTCCAGAACTACTTTCATTACATGCCTTGAAAGGTCACAAACACTGTTCACATGGAACAAGGTCACTACCCTATTACTACCCACATGAGTAATTTAAACTATATCATAGTAATATCCAATATTAAAATGTATTGTAAAAAGTCTCTAAAAATTCCTGTGTTTCCTAACAGGGTGAAACATATTAATAAAATGTAAATGTTCTTCTCATTGCACCATAATGACGGCCAGTGGCAACTCCCCATTAACATAAACAACCTGGGAAGTGCAAGTGCTAGTGTTACTACTAGAAAAACGTAATGGGATGACATGGTGGCAGCGTTTATTTTTACACACAAGTCTCAAAAATTGTGTGGTGTGTTGGTTTATTTTGTACATATTTCTAGCAGCACATTGGTCACAGAGAGTGACAAAATCAGGTAAGATTGTTGTTTGTGTGAACTTCATTGCTACTTGTCCCTTGTAACTTAAAAGATCAACAGAGAATGGCACTACATCATGCAGAAATGGATACTGTGTCTGGTTCAATAAAATGAATTAAAATGAGCTTTATTTTGCTTTCATTTAACTGCCTACTATCATAGGGTAGAGAGAGGCTTATTAAAAATTTAGGATCATTAGTTTTACTGGGGAAGCTTTGCAAGATCATATTACCTTTGTTATATTTTTCCATTTATAATGCCATGAGTTTTTATTATTGAAACACATCTACCAAAATATAATCCAGCACAACTCAAATTGTCCAAAGAAAATGGGATAAAAAATATATTCTGAAATCTCTTTGAAAAACTAAAAAAAGTTGCCAGATGTTCAATTAAATTCAGTTGTTTTATTTGTATAGCTCTTTTAAAAATGGACATTGTCCCAAAGTGGGTTTACAGAAATATAGAAATTCAGGATATAGATTTTAAATGTATGAATTTAACCCTAATGAGCAAGCCAGAGGCAACTATGGCAAGGAAAAACTCCCTGAGACGCTACGAGGAAGAAACCTTGAGAGGAACCAGACTCAAAAGGGAACCCATCCTTATCTGGTTGATACTGGATAGTATGATTATAAATAAATAAATCCCTTCTACAAATGTGCTAATGCTAAATGGTCAAATACTGCAGTTGTGTAAACAGGAAATACATTACAGTTTTTACATGAAGTCTGTTTTGTTGAACTTCTCCACTGTTCACTGATGGAGACTTGAGTGCAAAACTGTTTGTGACAATTGCAGTCCTAAAGCTATCATAACAATTGTAGTCCTAGCCATCACAGCATAACTGTTCACATGAGCTGAGGTCCAAAGTCATCTTTATAGTTTTTAAGTGCTACCATCCTCAGTAATCTCAATGATCGTGAAACTGCACCATGTGGAACCATCATCAGAAGCAGCATGTGACTTCCAGTTGATGAGAACTCCAACCAGAAGTAGGGCATCAGGATGGACCAGGCAGGTCCGGAGAGCAAAAAGGGGTCAGGATCACTGTTATCGGATGTTACTAGATATAAATTCACCTCAGAATCTAGAGATAACAGAAAATTAGTAGGCTATTAGGTGGTCAGGTAATTAGGTGGTCTTTTTCACTTTTTAAAGAGGTGAAAATAAGAGAAAATTGTAATGATGATCAGGGCCGATTACATCCTGTCAATCAAATGAGGGCGGGAAAACACATCGATTTCGTGCTGTGTGTAAAGATGTATCCTCTGTTGAATGGTGAAAAAACTGCAGTTTGTAAGCTCTGTAATCTCTGCACTGCTAAAATTTTACACCGGAAGTAAATTTTACGAGGCAGAAGATTCTGCGCCGAGTCAATACTAGCCCCCCTCCCCCTCGCTGCCCGCTCGCCCTCGCTCTGAATTAAAGGGCCAGTACACTGTTGAAAGATTTAAGTTGAAGATGAATTGACAAAAAAAGTATATATTGCACATAAAAATAAATTTTAGAGTAGTATAGTAACCAGTTAATGTTAATATATATATATATATATATATATATATATATATATATATATATATAAGTTTAGATTATATATATATATATATATATATATATATATATATATATATATATATATATATATATATAAGTTTAGATTATATATATATATATATATATATATATATATATATATATATATATATATATATATATATATATATATATATATATATATAAGTTTAGATTATATATAGCCAGTTTGATGTCAGTGATGGAGTAGAAATGCTTGTGTTTGTGGTGGGTGAATGTGAGACTAACAGGCGGTTTTTTAGATTTCAGGCAATATTAATATGAATTAATAACATTCATAAGTTAAGAAAGCTTACTTTAATCTTCAGAATTTAGTTCATGTGTAAATGTTAATGTGAGTAATGTGTTTTCTGTTTCTGAGACCAGTTACTGTGAAACAACTTGTTGAAATGGAGAGAATAAAGTTTTTATTTGCATTTCTTTTAGATTTATTTTAACTTAATCATTATTAATTTAAAAGAAGGCATAAAAGGCAGAACTACCGGTATCGGCTGATATCGCTCTGAATAAACGGTTATCGGTATCGAATCAAATTTGCTGATGTGGTTTATATAGAATATAAAAATGGATAAAACCTCACAGTGTAGCTGAATGCAGTTACCCTAATTTTATCACAGCTTTGCTGGCAAAATTATTAAGGAAACCCGGGTGGATAGTATAGAATAGTAAGATTTTGACTAGTAAGATTTTTATGTAAAAGATTATGGGTGAGAGCCATATCCATTACTTAATATGTAATATAAGCCTAGTTATTCTGCAGAACTAAAGAAGTGAACGTCAGACACAGCGTAATATGTGGAGAATTATTTCTATACATTTAACTGATTATGGTGGTTTTTTTCATGATTTACAAGAGATTCCCAGAAGCAAAAACAGATAGCAGAATGATGAGTGCATTAAATCGCCTAATATATAACGTAATTTGATAACATGCATATCATAGTGCAGAAGCTGTGGATATAGTCACCAATAAAATATAGCACACATGGCAATTATTTTATTTTGTGAAAATGTTTACAGATTAGGATGAGTTTGCAGTAATAACCACAAGAGGGAAGCACATGCCATATATTTGATTAGAAAAATTGTGTGGTTATTGGTAATACTCAAAATTCAGAGAAACCAACATGCTAAAGGCTTTTAATGATGATGATGATGATGATGATGATGATGATGATTATTTGGAATTGATCCTGTTCTGTGAACCAAAATCTGTTATAATTCAGATGAGATGATAACAAGAAGTTTAAGAAGTGTAACAAGTTTAATGCCTCCTTTTAGATTTCTCTTTAGTCTGAACCATAGCAGTTGGGTGGTTGTCTCTTGTGATTTGCCTGTGGTCAGCGTGGTAGGAACTGCTCTCACCTGCCATGGCTTCACCACATCCTTCACCATGTACATTTCAGGTCTAACTTTGCTTTTCCACTCTCCAGCAGGCCTATTCTCATCCTTCTACTTAAATTCCATTTTGCTAAAACAGGCCGAGTGGCTTTGTCCTCAGGCTTTGACAGGCTGAGGTTCTGGACTTGGACTCAGTATCCTAATCCTTTCTCACTTAGATAAAGTGAATGAATGTAAAAAATTCTACACTGGAAAGAAGTGCAGTGTTAACAAATGTAATTTATTTATTCAATATTTCTTACAAATGCAGAAAAGAGACTTTAAAAAAAAAAAAAGATCACAAAAAAGATTGATACACAGAGAAGATCATAAAGTTAAAGCAGATGTTTCATGTTCAGGGCTTCATTTCATCTTGTCTTGTGTGTAGTTTTCACAAACTCTCCCACTGGCAGGTGATGAGCCGGGACATGGTGCTGAGGAATACATATGTATGAGGAAGTGGAAGCTGATAGCAGCTCTTTGAATGCATTCTCATCAACATTCAAAAAGCAGCACATCAGTTTTTTTTTCTTTTCCGCGAACACGGCATGTAGCTCCAAAACAAAGTCTTCCGGCATACCACCTCATTAGTGGCAAATCATGGCCTTGACATTTACACTGTAAGCAGCCGAAGTGCATTTCCATTTCCCCGGGAGCAAAGCAGAGCAGAACATTTCAGTCAAATTACATGAAAGATGTGGCAGAGAAGGAGGCAATGGCATCATAAAGAAAATACACTCCAAACAAATCAAATAAACAAATATAACCAGCAACAACATGCACACTTTAACAACCTAGAAATATTGTATTCCTGAATGGAACAAAAATGTCTTTTGCTGGCGGACTAGTTGCTAGAGGAAATTTATTGTCAACCCACTTGCATAAACAAAATGTTCAATTATGGATGTCTTATGCTGTTTTCTGTGCTAATATGACATATTTTCGATCATAAATTCCCCACCACTTTCTACCTTTTTTAGAAGGCAAATTTTCCATATTACCCTGAACTGAGATGAGATAAGATGAAAGATTCTAAGCTGTTATTTAGACCATCGCTGAAAAGCTATCCTTCAGAGAAGATCAGCCTTGGTGTAGCCTACATTATGGCTGATGTTGCTGGCTTCAGATGCTTTCCCTGATAGTCGTCCTCCAAGGTCACACACTATGAGGTCAACAGGCCTTGAAGCAAATCAGATGGCAATGACCGCAGACGAATAATGTTATCACAACATACTTTTTAAGGCCTGATAATGATAAGATCTGTCCTGTTCCATCAAGGGAGTTTAGCAAGATATCTGCTCTGAAAAATGTTTTATTACAAGTTAATTGTTGATTCCACCACTAATGTAACAATTATTATATTTTATCCTAAATAAGGTTAATATATATATATATATATATATATATATATATATGAGCATACTCACATTATGGTAAAAATATTCATTAGGACAGAAGGATGAGGGTCCCTCTATGGTTTTTAAAAGCTGCTAGCTTCTTAATGACAGTCTTCTTGGAAATTTTTCTGTAGGGGAAACATTGTGTAGCAGGGTTCTATGTAGACCTTTTACAGAATGAACAAAGGAACCAACCTGAAAAAAAGTTAGGTTTGCTTGATTGAACCTTCCTTTGAAGATTTTGAGTGTTTCAAGTGTTTTGATGTCTGACTATTGGTGAGCCCATGACCCCAACCTTGGCCTTGGGAACTCTTTCACAAGGTAACATGGAGCTGAGGGAATATACGGTTCTGAGAACATAGATACAATGCCCTCAGAAACTATTGGCACCTTTTATAAAAAATGATAGTAGAAAAATAAACATTACACACAATAATTCAAAAATTCCTCTCAAACAAAAGGAGAACCAATTTATTGTTCTAACACGAAAATATTGTCATCAATTACGTATTAAAATAAAAGTGTTCTCTCTCAACAATGTGTCAAAAGTATTGACATCCTTAAAGAATATTTTAAATAAATGCAAATAAATGATAATTCTTGAAAAACTATATTATTTTTCATTCACTCCTAGTCCTCAAGATGTCTGTTGTTTCCTTTATATATGTCCTGTTTTCCTGGGGTATAAATCTGAGGTTGTGCACATGAAAAAAATCCCCTTTGCTGCATCCCAATTCACCTACTATCTATCCTAACTAGTATCTGAGATTAGTGTCTCTCAAATCATAGTATGCTGAAATGAGTATCCCAAACGTACCTGGATGGTCTACTATTTCTGAAATGTGGATCCGTGGACACTTTTTCAGCTAATATTGCCCACAATATTGAGAGTTTTGTGACGGTTTGCTTTGCCGCATTCAAGGACGCATTTTACAGAGGTGTAAATGAAATGTGGAAAAATAAATCAAGGGAATGGTAAATGAAATTATACAGTATGAATTAAATAAGGAATAACGAGTGAGGGAAAGCTGAAATGCAGCGAGGAGTTTGTTTACTGTGACAGTGTTTGCAACTATGCAACAACTTTCTCTTCCTTTACATGACATGTTAATATGTCCCAGTACTTGCATACTCTTTTGCTACACACTCAAAAGTATGTACTTTTTCTTAACCAAAGACTATGTACTTTTCGTGCATAGTATAAGTACGCCTATTGGCATACAGGCTTAGTCATTCATTACCACTGGACAAACCAAAGAACTTTCAACACTACAGAAACAGATGGTTGTTGGCCTGCACAAATCAAGTAATGGATATAAAAAACACATTAACAGTTAAAATAAAAAACCATGAATCATAATTCGGGCCATAAGTTTCACATGTCTGAGACAGTTTTTGCCAGGAATTGCCAGTTTATATAGAACGATGATGAAGGTGGAAAACTACAAATAATTATGTAATTAAAGACAGCAATTTTAGAATTGCACATTTTTAATTGATTCCTGTGGTTGTTGAGTTTATAAATCTACGGTTAAACGATACTTTCTTAACAACAAGCTATTTGGATGCGTTCTAAGATGGAAGCCTTTCTAAAGAGAATATCACAAATCAGTGCCTGAACTTCACCAAGCATCATAAGAACTACAAATGGCATCATGTGTTGTGGACAGATGAGACCAAAGTCAAACTTTGTATTCATGCGCACTCTCAGCATATTTGGTAACAATCGCGGACTGCATGCAGAAAAATGTTACTCACTACTTTTGGGATGTTTTTTTGATATGGTTACACTTGTTTGATATGAGTGTCACCCCCCTGCTGAAAAAAAAAAACATTCATAGATTTTTTTTTTATGGTTTTAATGGTTATAATGGGAATTGTATTGGTTTTAATGGAAACTGTAATGGTTCCTGTGGGTCTCCACTGGTAATTTGTTGCCTTCTGTTGGTGGCATGTTATATCTACTGGGTACCATTAAGGACCAGTAATGGTAATGGTTTTAATGTTTATCTGATGGTTTGTAATAGTATTTATAGTGGAAACCATAAACATTTTTGTGATGGTTTTTATTGTTTTTTTTCCCAACGGGGCCTTTTTAGTTGTGTGCCTAATTTTATTCTATATGTCCTTACACATTACAAATCGTTTTGTAGATCAACCTCCAGTTTAACTCCAGCCAGTGCTCAAATGAGAGAAATGGTTTGAGCTTGCACGCGCCTTCCTAACAGGCCCCGCCCCAAACACCCACCTCCTCAAACCCCTTATCTGTTACTGAGTTTACTGAGCCACTTTACTGAGTCGATTCCTTCGAACAAACTACCGAAGAACTAAGATCAATTTGATTAGTTTGATTGACCAATATCACTGACTTTTAAAAAAATCTGCTATATAAACCTTGCAAGTGGGCAACATTTATGGTTTTATGCTGTCGTTTTATTTCTATTCTACAGATAATTGTACGGACTAAAGCGAGCGTATCTACAGGGACTGCATTTACAAATCAAAATTCAGATTATTTGCTAATACTATAATTATTTGCTATTTACACTATCAGTCTTAACTTATATAAGGCACAGCTTTAGGTCAGTCCGTTATACTCGTTCAAACTAGCCCCCCAATTTTGAGTCACTCAAAAGGAATCGGTTCTCGCGAATCTCTAATGACAACAAGCCCCTGCCCCCAAATCCTACAAGCCCGCCTCCCCATGGAGTACACACTGCAAGCTTTTAAAACTTTTTGGGACCTGTTCCTCACGTTATTATCCCGGAATCTTGACAGCCCGTCCTACAGCTGATGACATTAATGAACGGAGACTGTGTGATGCCCGTATGACGTTTACTTAAACGACAGGAAACGCTCACTTCGGCGTTGGGTTTGTTGTTCCTGCCGCTGCTCCAAACTTCTATTTCAACTTCAACCAGAAGTTTGCTTTGACTCTGAAGACTGGCTGGTATGTCAGTGTGTTCCTCGCTCTTCTCCCAGACTGCACTAACAGTACGATTCGATGTTTTACAGCTGCGTGCATGTGGGTTTGCATACTTATCTCGAACACCGCTTTAAGTGGAACGTTAGGTTGCTCCAGTACCTTCATTTGACAGATGTGCCGTGCGCGCGCGTGGAGGCATTTTAGATTAGTCACATAGCTTGTTGAGAAAATAAACAGTATCTTCTATGATCTTTAGGCAAAGCATGTTTACTATTATGCAATACTTTTAAATGTGTTTTTTTTTTGTAGTAGTAGTAATTGAAACATAGAGGATGTTCCTGTGTAGCAGTAGTTGTCATAGCATCACTATTTATTATATGTGCTGAGATGCCCATAGATCTTTGCATACTAATACTACCATGCCCATATATATATTACTAATACTCCCATGCCTTACCTGCAAATTCACCTTATGAGATGTATAATCAAGTGTACTTGAATGCATTAGAGCATGTGTTCACTGCTGCTGGAGTACCCCTGTAAAACCACGTTTTAGTGTTTCACCTGGTCTAACACACCTGATTCAATAAATCAGCTCATTAACAGCACTTCCTGAGTTCAAGTGGGTGTGTTCAAGCACTAAAATGTGCAGGACTCCAGGACTACGGCTGGGAAACTGCATTAGAGTATTAGACCAATCTTTCAATCATGGTCTTGTGTACAGGGGCGGATTTAGGGATCTGGGGGCTCAAGGCAAAATATAGGAATGTATGGAGCCTGTTATTTAGGATTAATTTAAAAAAAAAAAAAAAAAAAAAAAAAAAAAATATATATATATATATATATATATATATATATATATATATATATATATATATATAATTTGCATTTTTAGGGGGCACTTGGCTTCTGGGGGCCCAAAGTGGTTGCCTACCTTTGTCTAGTTAGTCCCCATTAGGACTTTTTTTGTTTTTTTTTTAAAAACAAAACTGTTATTTAAAAATCTAGAAGAGTCCAAATATTTGCTTTTGGTACCTGAGGTAATAATTACGATTATGAGTAGCAAAGCATTAATTAGCAGCATTAATAATTTTGTAATTGGAAGGCCTCACAAGTATAATAAGAAAAATAAAAAGTGTGTGTCTTAGAGAAGTGGATACACTACAATGTGTTGTATAGTTGCAATTAGAGAGCAGGGTTGGGAAACCCTGTACTGTGGAATTTGCATAGCAGTGGCTCTTGGGTTGCATGTCTGGGTCTTGTAGACTACATGTGGTTTTTCATCATCACACATTTTTTGCTCAGTTGAAATGCCCTAGTCAGGAATTTCATTAAGCTAATAAGTGAAGGGAGTCCAGTATGCTTCCCACAAAGATGTAGTGTGATTTTGTGTATATAGGTGCGAGTGTCTTTCTGAGTGAATGGCTGCAAAACTTGTAATATCCTCAGGTCAGCTGTTAAACGTCACAGATCAACAAAAAACACAATGCATGAAATATTGAGCTAAAGGGATGCACATGATGCACCAGATCTTGCACAGCACATACCGAATTCAAGTTACTGACTCCTTCTCCAGCCTCATGACTGGAATCAGGTTAGTAACAATCAAATTTAAATGTACATTGCTTTTAGTTTAGTGGAAACTGCATACCGCCATTGTCTACTGCAAGCAGTAAATTAATAGCAATGTTCTACTTAGGTTTTGCTCACTTTCCCTTATTTATGTGGCAGACTATAATTGTAAATAGACTTGATCTCAACATAAGGTGTATGGTAAGGGTACAGTCTTTTAATACACATGCTGAGTGTGAATACATGTTGAATATTGTATTGAGTAACGTATAATTAATTATGAGTGCATTACATGTACACCATGCATCAAGGTCGCTGAGGTCTGTTCAGAGGAATTTCCATTTACGTGTCCATCATGACCATTTGTGCAAGTAATTATCGAGTCTAGAGTTGCTATGATGTTACCGCCCGAAGTGACTGAATAAGATAATACGTATTACGTGTATAGCACAGATGCAGGAGAAAAGAGGTTGCGTTATGACAGATGTATGACTCGTTTCGGGATTCAAGACCATAATGGTGTAGATCAGGTGTTCAGATAGTGGAGCTACTCCCTCAGGGCGCCAAAAGTTTAGAAACGTACTTGATTCTTGCGCTTTATTGCATTATACAAAACTAAGTTACACAGTGAGCAAAAGGTGTTAAACTATGTAGGCTGTGTAGAATTTCTTTAGATAAAAATGTCTTAAATGATACAATATACAGTATAGACAGTATGTTTATGTACCCTATAAACCTTATACTTCTAAATAGGTAACATTATAGGAGAGAAAGCATTAAACTACTTTTCAAACCACTTGAAAACTCTGTCTAATAAAACCCTAGTGATGGGTATAATTCTCTTCAGTAATTTGATTCGTTTGACCTGTTTCGGTGAATTGAGATTTGCAAGTGTATAATTCATTCGATTCAACACTCATGGGAAGCACTGAGCAGGCTACAATGTTCCCACATGCTCTCACACTAACTAATGTTTGTTTCTGCTTAAAATACTGTGTTTGTATGTCTAAAAAAAACATTTGATTGATAAATGTAGTAGACTAGATTTACAATTCTGCTTTAAATGCTAATAATGCTTGGCGTATAACCATGCTTTCAAGTTATGTCTGATAAGCAGTAGAGACTAAATGCGAGATGAAAAGAAGGAGGTGTGTGTGTGTGTGTGTGTGTGACTGAGAGTGCTGACAGAGGAAACGTGACTTACTTGTCGTAGCTTGAAAGATCTACAGGTCAATCACTGAGGGAGTTTTTTTTTTCCAGTGTTTAAATTTCGGTCTCTGTCCCGGTTCAGTAACACTGCCCTGTTTCCCATGTGATTGATGATTCAGACAGAGAGTGGAGAGGCCTGGGAGTGCATTCACATGCCGTTCATGTTGGTGCATGTGTGTGCGTGTGTGCGTTTCTGCGCGTTTCTGCGTGAGTACAGTAATGGGGTATGACTAATATAGATAGAGGTCATACAGAAATGTGCACACAGATGTTCCATGCGTGAAGGTGATTATTTTTTGTGTGCCCAGTCTCCAGTCTTTCTGTACAGATGTTTGTGTTAGTGTTTAATTGTATACATGAGGGAGTTTTGTGGTTGTCCCGGATTGGTCAGTCTATATGGCTATTAAGTGGCCACTCCTTCTGAGTTTGTCTCCACTCATCACCAAGCTGGAGAGTTTCCCTTTGGACGAATGAGTGCATCTTCTGTAATAAATATTTAATTGTTAACCATGTCACAGGTCACTTATGCAGGAGCATAATTTTGTTTCGGCTGAGTTACTTCTAGACTTCTGCGTGTTCAAACCAAATAATACTCGTTTAACAGCCTGACTCATATCTGTAACGGTAATGTGAGATACCATACACCCAGTTTTTTTATTAGTGTTTCACTCTTGCTCTTTTTACCAGTTGCTCTTAGTATGAAAGGAGTGTGGCCTATATGCCTGTCAGTCTCAGTGAGGGAGGTGTAGCCTCTGAGGTCTGGCCTAAATTTTGTTTGTGGTCTCTGTATGTGTCAGTCTCGGGGAGGGAGGTGTGACCTCTGTTTGTGTCAGTCTTGGGGAGGGAGGTGTGGCCTCTGTATGTGTCAGTCTCGGGGAGGGAGGTGTGGCCTCTGTATGTGTCAGTCTCGGGGAGGGAGGTGTGGCCTCTGTATGTGTCAGTCTCAATGAGGGAGGTGTGACCTCTGTATGTGTCAGTCTTGGGGAGGGAGGAGTGGCCTCTGTATGTGTCAGTCTCGGGGAGGGAGGTGTGGCCTCTGTATGTGTCAGTCTCGGGGAGGGAGGTGTGGCCTCTGTATGTGTGGCCTCTGTATGTGTCAGTCTCGGGAAGGGAGTGTGGCCCCTGTATGTGTCAGTCTCAATGAGGGAGGTGTGGCCTCTGTATGCGTCAGTCTCGGTGAGGGAGGTGTGGCCTCTGTGTGCATCAGTCTCGTGAGGGAGGTGTGGCCTTTTTGCCTTTTAGTCCTAACGATGAAGGTGCACAATACTGAATTCCACTGTATTATAGCTCAAAATCATTGACTGATTTGCATCCATCATTCATCTAGGTTCCATGAGTGGTCACTTTATCATACATTTTTTAAGTCATAGTAAGAAGGAAGTGTGTGTGTCACACTGAGATAGCCTACACTGTGTACTGTGGAAGGGCCATGGTCAATGGACCAAGGCTTTTGCCTCTGGCCTTTTCCTTATCTTGGACTCAGGACCTCATCAACATTCCTACTGTACACATCTGGAAGGCCGTTATGCAACCTTGTCCTCACGTGGCATACCTTGACACCAGTACTGGAGTCCATGTGTTGGCCAGAATAAAAGCTGAGGTGTGTACCCAGTTGCTCCCTTTCAATTCATCAGTGATTATACAGAATATATATGTTTAATACATTAAAATGTTGACCGGTCCTTTCAGAGTTCTGCATTTGGGATCCAGTCAGACTTTTGAGTTTCTCTTAGAGGTTTGGACATTACAATCTATGTATCCTAGACCACATCCCAATTCTAATATGGTTGTTAAGAGTATGCATACGTGATAGCAAGTCTAGAGTGTATAATTGTTATGTGAATGAAACACAGCAAGTTGTGAATAGACATTTGATGCAAGTAGAGGTAGTATGTTATGTATATTGTTACTGCTTTGTCTATAGTTTGATTCATCATTCATTTTGCTGCCTGCTCTGGTTGTGTGCTAAACCATATGGCAGCCTCCAGTCCTCCTACACCACAATACAGTGCAGAGTAACTCGTAGCTACTTATTATGTTCAGTCTGGGTTCACTAATGAGTTTCCCAGCCTGTAGCTCATTGTGTGTTATGGTAGCATAGCTCTGCAAGCGGGGGAGAGAGAGAGAGAGAGAGAGAGAGAGAGTGAGAGTGAAAGAGAGAGAAAAAGAGCCTCAACTGTTTAGATGCAAGGTGATCAGGCATAAAGCCATTTAAATTTTCTTACAACTAATCACAGGTATGATCACATACATTTGTTGTTAGCACACCTGTTAAGTGTAAAACATCGCTCTGAGATGTGTTTAAATATACGGTGGTACTTGAAAGTTTGTGAACTCTTTTTAGAATTTTGTATATTTCTGCAAAACCAAATGACCTAAAACATCATCAGGCTTTCACAGCTCCTAAAAATAGATTAAGAGAGCCAAATTAAACAAATGAGGCAAAAATGTTATACGTGGTCATATATTTACAGAGGAAAATGATCCAATATTGGATATCTGTGAGTGGCAAATGTATGTGAACCCTTGCTTTCAGTATCTGGTGTGACCCCCTTGTGCAGCAATAACTGCAATTAAATGTTTCCGGTAACTGTTGATCAGTCCTGCACATCGGTTTGGAGGAATTTTAGTCCATTCCACAGGTTCTTATGCTGGAATGCAGGGTTTACCTTTCTCTAAACACAACCCTTCTTATTTAAAAAATTCTATTTTGTTTTCATCTATCCACAAAACATTTCCCCATAGCCTTCTGGCTTTTCCAAGAGATCTTTTGCAAACTGCAGATGAGTAGCAATGTTCTTTTTGGTGAGCAGTGGCTTTCTCCTTGCAACCCTGCCATGCACAACATGTTCTCCTGATGGAGTCCTTTACTTGCTTAGAAGTTACCCTGGGTTCCTTTGTGACATCGTGGACCATTACACGTCTTGCTCTTGGAGTGATCTTTGTTGGTCTCGACACCTGTGAAGGGTAACAATGTTCTTAAATTTCCTCCATTTGTACGCAGTTTGTCTGACTGTGGATTGGTGGAGTCCAAACTCTTAAGAGATGGTTTTGTAACCTTTTCCAGCGTGATGAGCTTCAACAACTCTTTTTCTGAGGTCCTCAGAAATCTCCTTTGTTCATGCCATGATTCACTTCCACAGAAGTGTTGTGAAGATCAGACTCTGATAGATCCCTGTTCTTTAAAAAAACCAGGATGCTCACTCACACCTGATTGTCATCCCATTGATTGAAAATACCGGAGTCTAATTTCATCTTTAAATTAACTCATAATCGTGGAGGTTCACTTATTTTTCCACTCACAGGTATGTTTTTGTTGTGTACTTTTAGGACTTGTGTGAAAATCCGATGACGTTTTAGGTCATATTTATGCAGATGTATTGAAAATTCTAAAGGGTTCTGAGCACCACTGTATCAGAATGTTAGCTACTGTTTTAGTACATAGGTTTGCTGACAATAGCCACTGCTGACCTGGAGCTGCTGTCTGATCTCTAGCTTCCTCTAATTGTGAATTAATAGTGCTAAACTCTCTCCAGCCTTTGATAAGACAGACAATGTGAGTACAAAAACTTCACTCTGCATGTGAGCTGTGAGTCTATGAGCTGTATAGTATGCATGTGTGGGTGAATCTGAGGCACAAATCAAACAATGTTCTACTAGGTGCTGTGACCCGAGCCACGGTGCTGCACATGCCGTATT
This sequence comes from Ictalurus punctatus, assembly GCF_001660625.3. NCBI lineage: Eukaryota > Metazoa > Chordata > Actinopteri > Siluriformes > Ictaluridae > Ictalurus > Ictalurus punctatus. Next base: position 16,362,058 of record NC_030426.2, on the reverse strand, counting down.
TGTTGAGATCTTCTAAAAGGACTTCCCTGCTTCAGCAGCTGCTGCTGTGTACCACAGCTGTTTGCTGAGAGAGGGAAAAGTGCACCTTAGCCCTCTGCGAGAGAGAGAGAGAAAGAGAATGAAAAAAGAGAAGCAAGGAAGATACCGCAAGGAAGGACTACACCAAATTTGGGTTTTCCTACCATTGTATTTTATTACATGTGGTTTCAGGACTAATTGCTCTGAGGATTTCAGAGGCCTACACAATTGCCCTTTTATAATGATTGTGAGTTAAATGATGATCTCATAATCATCATCATTACTTCTCCTCTTGTGTCTCTTTCTAAGACAACTTGATGCACATATTGATACTTGATTATAGGGCTGCAACTAACGATTATTTTCATAATCGTTTAATCGGCCGATTAGTTAATTAAGCGATTAACCAGATAAAAAATATCTTTCAGTGCTGTTTTTTCACTTATTTAAAATAAAATCCACAAACTGTTACAGATATACACTTCAGTCTAAAACTTTACATTAACACAACTGTTTGTCCAATTTTTTATATATAAAGTTTACATTATATAATAGTATTTACGTATTATTTTTCATGCATGCACAAAAAAGCACTGATAATTAAACTTCAGTCCTAAATTAATAATAAAATCTCACTTTCACCTCACCTCATGGCTTCTGTTACTCACTGCATTTAGGCATATTGTTTTACTTATGTTTACTTTAATCGTACCGTTTTAGACATTACAGATCTTACTTGCGCTACACTGTTTATCACCGCGTCTGCATTGTGAGTGAGGAGCAATGCGGCCCTGTTACTAATAGATAACTTCCGTTATACAGCATATAATGACAATAAACCTGAATTAAACTCAATCTTTTAAGCAGCTCGCACCAGTTTCCCCAACCCCTTGTACACAGTGGAGAGTTTTGGATATAAACATAAGTTTGTGCTCGTGCATCACTGTCGTGCTTCTGTACTACACAAGCTCCGCTTTGTAAAGTTTACAGGTTATAGTCTTCTACACTACATTTAATGTAAAATGCTTCCCGTACACTTTTTTTCCGCTGTCACTTGACCATTACACCTCCATCTGATGGTGAATGAGGTCATGTTTAGCATAACGTTGACTCTGGAAACCGGTATTCTGCTAAAGCTAGTGGCGTCGCATTACGTGGGCTTGACATCATGTGCCATCATCTGGCTTATACTTCTGGTTAGTAAAAAGCGCTCGGGTTTCATTTGAGATGATAATACCCTTCTAAAATTCATACAAGGCAAGGTGGCATAGTGCACAGTGTAATTGTATAGTATGTCATGTACTTGATTAATTATAGCCGTGTGAAAGATACATTTTAAGCAAATGAAATAATATGAGAAGCCATTTTGATGATTTTGAGGTTTTGCAGTCTGTTAAGTTTTAATGAAAAAAATAATTAAAATTGTGACAGGAACATATGCCCTGCCCCTATCACTTGAACTGACAGTCAATGTCCATGGCTCCTTCACTAATTTGCTGGTACAAAGGCCACACCTCATTCACTTGTACTAATGGCATATTCAAATAAAGGTTGTAACTCATAATTTCTGAACTCTGACTAGAAAAAAACAAAGAACACAGTTCCTACTCGGGATGGTCTTCCATATCTGAGTTCAAATCATCAACATGGCTGCTCACAGCATGAGTCGCACTAATTACCTTTGAATGAGTTTGCTTTAGATCACTGTCTAAAGCAAAGGGTTAGGGTTAGGGTTGTTGTTAGTCAACAAACAAACAAACATGTTAGATTGTTAAATTGACATTTTAAGGTGGTAAATATCGATCAGTCATCACAGATAGCTGGCTACCTTTTAGCTAACAAAAAAGGAACATGCAGCACTATAAACATAGAGACCACACCTAGTTTACTGGGACTCAGGCCTCTGCATTAATAAGGAGACGATATCTGTGGTTGTTGTGTGAAGATAAAACCACCTTCACATGTTTCCTTATGCAGCATACCCAGTCCACCCACTTATGCTACGTATAAGTGCTCTAGTACTGCAGGTGATGCTGTCAAAATTTCCATGACCACATGAAGAAGATGAATAACAAGAGCATAAACTACAATGGCACAGAAGTACACAAACCAATGATAGAAAATGAGGAAGAGGAGGATCTTTCCGTACATGAGAGCATTAAATAAAGTAGGAATGAGGATGGCCAGTATAGCATGCTAGTGAAACCTAAGCAGTACAGTTGGCTTCTGAATGAATTGGCTTCTGCATGGCTCATTTGTAATGACCAATCACAGCCATTTTTCACATCGTGTGTACATCCGTGGAGTTCACCCAGCTGCCTTGTTCTAAACCCGTAACAGAAGATTCTGTCTCTGTCTGTGAACTGTGATTGTGGAATCAAAATTTATCAATACATTGTTGAATGCATTGCTTCTTTGACCATTTCCACTTAAATATGAGACGGGTGGAACCGTTTAGATCCTTCCTACTTACTGGCAATGGTAACCTGTTGTGCAATCCTGATTTTCTGGAAACATCTGATTTCCAGATGTTTCTGCCAAGCGTGGTTTCACGTTTATCACCCCTGTAAACGTACTTCTTCATACACACCCGTTCCATAGAGCTGAAGACAAAATGGAAATTCCTGAAGGTTTTTCTCCTTGAAAGGCCTTAAAGTTGTGCTGTGTGTCTTTGCTGAAAGCTGGACACTCGCTTTGCTTGAACACAATGTCAGCATGACTGAGTGAGTGTTGTAGGCGGGACGCTGCACAGACGCACAGCAGACGTTCCTGTTTATGCCATCGACCTCAAAGTCCTGTAACACCCATTGTGTTCATTGATTGGCTAGTCTTTCCCTCTGCAGAGTAGGAGGTATTGTCATAAGCAGAGTTTAACAGGAATTTGGCTTTTGCATAGCAGGGACTCTCTGTCCATGCATGTGCATTTGTTTGATTCTGTTCGGTTCTTTTTATGTCAGTCTCCTGCTTTTATCGGAATGAATCAATGCTAATGGCCCAAGAATACAGGGCATGCCAGGATTTTAATATTGGTTTAAAATAACAGATGAAATGATACAGTTGTTGGCAGTGGACTCATACTTTTGCACTTGAATGTAGTAGAAGTGCATGAAGTGTAATGGATGATGTAAAGTTGTGTGCTGCTGTGTTGTGTTTAGCTCATGCTGGACGGAGCACGACTTCCTCACTCCATTCTAGGGGTCAGTTGGGGTTCTGGTGATTAGCTCTGGCCACCTGTTAATCCTCTTAGCCAGGACACCCTGGTGGTTCTTCAGTCCGGTGTCAGTTTCGTCTATTTTCTCCATCTTGCTCAGTATCACATGGCCCAAGAGGGAGAATGAGAGAGGGATGACTACAGTGTGTGTCAGTGTGTGTGTGTGTGTGTGTGTGTGTGTGTGTGTGTGTGTGTGTGTGTGCGTGCAAGGGAGTGAGCGGGAGAAGGGAATAATGGAGAAAGTAAGAGAGTGATGGAGAGGGAGAGTGTGAGAGTGAAGTTCTTCCATGAGATGGGATTTTCAGAGTTTTGATTGTTGTCTTTCATTACCAAATCTCACAAAAGGCTTAATAACGGGTAAGGATGTACTACACGTACCCTTCCATTAGCTGTAGCTGCTCTTGTCCTATCAACCTTTTCAGGATGTGCCACAATGAAGTTTCCATTCATGTGTTTAATGTGAAGTTTTGAATATGTGCAGAACAGAAAGATTTTATGATTGTCTGAGGTGTAAAGTAGGCAAATGGGTAAGGCGAAGATAGAAACATCTGTAGAATAAATGACAGGTTCTTCGTGACTGTGTGTGTTTTGGATGGTGCTCTTTTTGTGTAATGATTGTATACAACAGTAAAGCAGTGGATGGAAACACAGCAATTTATATTTATTTGTTGAGGTTTTAGAACATCAGAACCATCAGATGGGACCGTTTCTCTGCTTAATAGAAACTGACATTGTGTTCTGACACATACCCACTTACCTTCTCTTTCCATCTCTCTCTCTCTAAACTCGGTTTAATAATATCGTTTGTTAATGAATAGCACAATATTAGGCTTTATAAAATCCAAATGAGAAGTTTAACAAGTGCATTTTTATTGTTTGATGTTGGTCCAGAGGAGGGGAGTTTTCAATGGATTTTATGATAAACAGTGGCAATGATAAAAAAACAAAACAATTTATGATTAAAAAATCCTGGTACCATTGGGGTTGAGGCAGGAATACACCCTGGATTGGAGGCCAATCCACTGCTGGGCACCATGCACACACACATTCACACACTTATTCACCCCTAGGGGTAATTTAACATAGCCAGTCCACCCGCTTACGTGGTTTTGGGAGGTAGCAGGAAACCAGAGAACGCTTAGCAGACCCACAGAAACAAGGGAGAACATGCAGAACTCCACACAGACCTCTTTATAATGTATAGTAATATAATCCCAATATATTATCTTTGCCAGTCATGTGCAGCGCTAATTGAATTTAATTCAATTCAAGGTACTTTATTGGGTTAACAAAGTTACATTTGTATTGCTTAAGCTTGAGTTACAAAATAACTGAATATTAAAGAAAAATACGAAATTGTACACTTTTATAAATAAAGAAAATTTCTTTAAAAAAAAACGAAAGCAGCATTAATAACTGTTTCTCTGTGTATGCTTTTCAGGGGGCATTCCTGTGTGGAGTGTACTGAGGAGAAACTCTACCCTCTCTTCTGGAAATCTCGTGTTCACTTCCCCTACGTGATGGGACACACACGCCTTGTAGTCATCCTCCTCTTTTCCTTCAGCACTTTGGCTTCTGCAGGTAGGAGCTGTTTTACTCATCACTCCACCCTTCTCTCTCTCAGCAGTCATAACCACAAAGTGAGCAAACCTGCTGCAACATGGCACAAAGACCCTTTATTATCTCTCTTTTCCTTTGATTGATTGGTAATTTATTACCAGTAGCTCAGAGGGTTTCTGTGGCCTGCCTCTATCTCATGGCTCATAAAGACAGACATAAAGGTGCTCTTTCAGACTTTGAGATGACTGCTGTGCTGAAACATAAAGGGTGACTAATGTGTGTGCTTCTGTTTAAGGCCATAGTTAAAAATGGCAGGTGGGATTTTAGTTCTGAACTGACAAGACGTCAACACCTAGAACACTCAAGAACTAGACCTCCATAAAAACATAGAGCTCGGTCTACAAAAAGTACCAAAAATAAGTCAGTTGCTGAGGCCTTGAAAAATTTTGAGACCCCACAGTGAGGAAGAGTGAGTGAAGTGCAATGCTGATGTGTACAAGATTGCTATTAGGTCTTTAGCATGCGGTATGAGACATTATGTGTGTGTGTGTGTGTGTGTGTGTGTGTGTGTGTGTGTGTGTATGTATGTGAGAGTGTGAAGGGTGTGTTCCCAGTGACTCGCTCCTATTTCTGGATCTCATGTCGGAGTCAGGCAGTGTTGCTTGTTTTGTCAGGTCCTCACACATTGCCCCATGTTTGGAATTTCCCTGCTCCCTCCCATCATCAAATGAGAAATGTTGTGGTGATGTGCATTATGAAAAGTGCTGACAGGGCCAATCTCTAACTCTAAATCAATCTGAATATCCTGTTTACACACATTTTTGCACATTTTTTTTTTTTTTTTTGTCAAACCCAACCCAGTGCAAATCGAATCACCTGATCATTCATACCACACATCATGCAACGGTTCAGAAGGCAAAAAACTATTGATAAATACCACAAACAAGTAAACAAGCCTAATAGAAACAATACCGTTTGTCAAGTCCTGGTTTATTGGTTTGAAATGTTGTTTTGTTTCTTCCTCTCATCCATTTAATTTCTGCCTGGACTGTAGCTTTTAAAGTGAAAACTGTCCCCCCCTCAAAAAAAAGAAATCATTCACAACAATGCAGATTATGATAGGAAACAAATAGGTAGTAACTCTCCTGGACAGAGCTGGCTCTGGAAACATTTCTGAACTGGAAAAGCAGGCACACAATGTCTCCTCGGTCTGAACAGCCCATGGGTTAAGCACAGGTTCCCGCTGTGACCTGCTCTTTAAAACAATGAGCTCACTGAAGAGCCTCTTCCTTCACATCATTCATGCCAGCATTGTAGCATTCCTCCATAGCTCCAACATGCAGGAAATGCAGTCATCTACGCCAGTTTGCACATTTTAATGACGAAGATTAATGGACTGTCTAAACTTCAATTTGGGAATAAAAAACAAACTGTTTACAATGTGTTAGCTCTGTGAAAAAAGAAGGTGATACATATTGTTGTCATGATACGACATTTTCATACATGTTTGCCATATTGCCCATCGCTATCTTCATTGTGGTCTGTGGGTTCTGATTATCCTGAGAGTAGCCTGGATTCATGCAGTTTAGATGCCATGGACAGGTGGAAATCGCAAACAGTATTTTCAGTTCAACTTAAGATATGTTTCCCTATTTTCTTTGCTTGTGGAAATCTAAAACCTGCTCATAATTTAATCTGTTGCGTCAACATTTTGGCCGTGATTCATTTGAAATGGACTGCTGAGGCAATCACATTTCTGTTGTTGTGTTTGTTCTTGCACTTTGGTTAATAGAGTTCAGTCTGTTCTGCATAAATATATCTGCTCAGCCTTCATGATTGGGACATGAATACATTTTATGATTGGATCATTCGACAAATATATGTTTTATCTCCTTGTTCTCTCCATCTCTTTAAAAAAAATGAAGGTGTACTTTGCATGGCAGCAGCACCAGAAAGTTTTTGAAAAACTCAGGTTGTGTGTCCTCTGTAGATGTGTGTATCTTTCCAAGGTGATGAGATGCAATTTTGATGTGTGTTCAATAAACAGTTTGATAATTACATGTAGTCCACACAAACATTCAAAATGATACATTTTGAGCTATTTCGCTGTGCAATGATATGGAATAATATATGCAATATGAGAGAGGTGGAGAGAGAGAGAGAGAGAGAGAGAGAGAGAGAGAGAGAGAGAGAGAGAGAGAGACAGACAGACAGACAGACAGACAGACAGACAGACAGACAGACAGATGAAGAGAAAGACTGCATCAAATGTACATCAAGTACTATTTTACTTGCTAACTTCTATTTGTTATATGATTTTAAAAATCCAATTAATTTTAAAAATCCAATTAATACTTCCTCCTCAATGTTTCACCAGTCTGCATGAATGCCCATTTTTCTATGGAGGGAAATAAAGTGTTAACTTTTAAGACTGATCTGTGATTGACTGGTATCACAGATCAGTGGCCACTCCCCTTTACTGTGACTGATAGACGCCACACCTCCCTACTCCCTACAGAACTATAGATGCTTTCGGGTCCAAGATACTTAGACCACTAGTAAAGTTTCTATTTTGTGTTCTTTTCCAATATCATAGTTTTTTCCCCATTACAAATTCTATTATCAGCTTGAGTGAAAAGTTCATGTCCCCATTTTGCTTTAATGAGTTTAGTGTGCACTCAAGCTGGCATTGACTCCACAAGTTTGTAAAGCCTGATGATTCATGTTGTATCAGATCCATTGGAGTGTCACCTGAACTCATGCTTTATTGGAATGGATAAAACTCAAGGAAAACTTGACCTTTTGTACAAAGCAGTTAACATGGTTAATATAACAAATTTGCTTACATTCAAATAGGGAACTAGGAATAGTGCAAAATCTTTTATATTAAACATTCAAGATATTAAACATTTACTTTCTTTGTTTTAAATATTTCAAAATTCTAAAACCTTCTATTTATTTTACATTTCGTATAGTAGGACCAGGTTTTTAAAACGAAGTCCCCGGCCGTGTTGTGACACTGAGGTGCTCAGGTTTAAGTGCTGAAATGGAGAATGCACTGGGAGTTGAGCCAGGTGTTGGATTGTGCCAACTGCCAATAACTACTCGGGCAGTTGATGCAGTGCATGCTGTGAGGCCTGGCCTCTTGCTCCACTGTCATCACTCCATCTATTTTACCGTCCCTCAATGCCAGTATAGGGGAATTTGACATGGAGGTATAAGAGTCCTTCTCGGACTGCCGTCAGCTTGATTTGCCAGTGTGTTTGGATGAGGTAAATAAAGAAATCAGATGACTGGTGCACAGGATACAACAGTTCATCCATATCATATGTGATCTCTTTTACACCTAGTGTGAGTGTTTGGGGTTAGGGGTTCGAATCCCACCTCCGCCCTGTGTGTGTGGTGTATACATGTTCTCCCTATGCTTCGGGGGTTTCCTCCGGCTACCCCGGTTTCCTCCCCCAGTCCAAGGACATGCACTGATTGGCATATCCAAATTCAAAATCGTAGTGTGTGAATGTGTGAGCAATTGTTTCCTGCAATGGGCTGGAACCCTGTCCAGGGTGTCCCCAGCGTGGTGCCCCGAGTTCCCTGGGATAGGCTCCAGGTGCCACCACAACCCTGTGTAGGATAAGCGGCACAGAATATGGATGGATGGATGGATGGATGGAGATACAACACTCACTAAAAACTCCTCCTCACTATGTCTGGGCAGCATGTTGGTACAGCAGGTAGCGTTGCTGTCTCACACCAGTTTGATCATGAGCTCGGGTTATCGTCTGTTCTGTGCTTCTCTGCTTTTTCTTCCCGTGTCCATGTGAATTCTGGGTTCTTTGGTTTCCTCCCACCTCCTAAAAACATGCCAGCAAGTGTACTGGCTACTCTAAATTATCCCTTGGTATGAAATAAGTGTGTGAATGTGTATGTGCAAGGTGAATTGTGCATTGTGTATTCCTGCCTCAGACCCAGTGTTCCTGGGATAAGCTTTGGATCCACCATGATCCTGACCAGGATAAGGCGGCTACTGAAGATGAATGAATGAATGAATGAATGAATGAATGAATGAATGAATGACTGTAATAAGACGGAACATGACAGTCTGAATGTAGTGCACCTACCAAATGATAATACATAAAAAGTTGTCATGTTGGCAAGTAGTAGCTCAGTGGTTAAGATGTTGGACTTCTGATCAGAAGGTTGTGAATTCAAATCTGCAAAATGCCGTAAATGAAAAAGATAATAAGCATATGGTTTTATATGGGCAAGAACATGGTGATATTCATAGCATATTTCACAAAAGGTTGAAAATGTGGCCCTTACTTATACATTCGTACCTGAACCAGAAGATTAAAAACTGTCCAAATCAAATGTGTGTCCATACACTACTAACAAAAATGGCAGATGAAGATTAAACTATATGCAATGAAACGGTTGCTGTTCTGACACTGATCTATAAAAGCAAATGTTTTTATTGAATGTCAGCATGATGAAGCCCATTATTTTAAGCTACTGAGTTGAAGAGCGAAAAACAAAACACATAGCATGAGCTGATATTGCTGTAGGATTGGTCTGAATGGGTTAACAGGTTTTGATGATTAGTATGTAGCAATGGTCTATCTGGCCGGGAAAAAAACATGTTGTCGAGACAACAGACCCCAAACACTGAGCAAATCCAGCCGTGGTTGCGAAAGCGAACTGTGTTTGTTTAGTCTGGCAGTCTGAAAAAAAAACGATAGATTTAACAACATTTTGCTTTTATGTTGCATTTAAAAATTCTCTCCAGCTTTCCATCTCAGACTACCTGTGTATGTTGTATGAAAGCTGGTTCAATATATGGTAATTGAGTGCAAGTTATCTCTCTCTGTGTGTGTGTGTGTGTGTGTGTGTGTGTGTGTGTGTGTTATTACATGGGCCAAAATGTGTGCGCTGCCAGAGACTGTTGCGCAACCAGTAATGCGAGCCATGGCAGTGGAGTAGAGGGGAGACGGTCCAAGCCACAATATTCCAACACACACGCGCACACACACACACACACACACACACACACACACACACACACACACACACACACACACACACACACGGATTGCGGGAGAGAGAGAAGATTGAGGGACAGAAAGCAAGGGGGACATGAAGGGAAAGGGAGCAGAGAGCAAAGGGAGGAAACGTATGAGTGGGACAGGAGGCAAAAGGGGGTAAGAAAATGAAGGGGGAGATGGACTGAGCGTGAAGGTTAACACTGGGAAAGATGGGATAAAGACTTTCAGTGGGGACTGAAAGAGGGGAAAAGAGTGTGAAAGAGAAAGCAGGAGTTTTAGAAATAAAAATGGAATGGAGGGAGAGAAAGAAAGATAAGAACAGTGAGCAAGGCAGAGATAAAAGGAGGGGACAGGAGTAAGTGAATGAGGGACAGCAGGAGAGAGAGAAAGAGAGAAGAGAGACTAGTTGGAGAAAGCATTCTCTCGTTTCTAAAGCAGATGTTGCCAGTTGTTCATTAACCAGACTCCTCTGCAGTGAGATACGTTGGGATGTTTATATAGCAACCAGTCCACACTGCTTTAGTTACAACTGACTGCCTTTTACACCGTGACAGACGATCTCAATACGTCTGTCAGAGGGATTGTCTCTGTCTCTGTCTCTCTCTCACCCTACATACATGCATGCTACTGCATGAAATTTTACACACACACACACACCCCAAATCTCTCACCATCCATCTGATCTCTCTCTCTCTCTCTCTCTCTCTCTCTCTCTCTCTCTCTCTCTCTCTCTCAATCATTTAAAAGCTTGTATGTAAGGATAGATATCACTTATATGTTGTTAACCAGCAGCTCTCTCTCTCTCTCTCTCTCTGAGTCCTCCTGCCCCTCTGTCTCTTCTGTGCTCATAAGCGTGTGTATGGTTATCATGCACGAGGCCCCTAATCGAACACAGCTGGTCTGATCCTGCTCTTTCCATTTTGTCTTTCACTTGGTTTAGAGTAATAACAAAAAGAAAAACACAGTGCACGAGTGTTGAGGTCTGGGGAGTGTGCAGCCTTTGCGAAATAAAGAGAATATAGGACACATTTGCATGACTCTGAGTAGTGGAGGCATTTCAGACCCACTACGCTCCCTCTAGTTTGTTTCGGTGCCACTTACTTTCTTCCTGTACTTTGAAATATGCTCGCTCTCGTTTTTTTATCTTTCTGTTGCACTACTTTATAATTCATATACTTATTCAATTCAGTTCAGTTTTATTTGTACAGCTCTTTTAACAGTGAACATTGTCCCAAAGCAGCTTTACAGAAATACATAAATTCAGGGTATAGATTTTAAATGTATGAATTTATCCGTAATGAGAAAGCCAGAGTCAATTGTGGCAAGGAAAAACTCCCTGAGACACTATGAGGAAGAAACTCAAAAGGGATCCCATCCTCATCTGGGTAACAATGGATAGTGTAATTATAAATAAATCCCTTCTACAAATGTGCTAATACTACATGATCAAATATTGCAGTTGTGTAACCAGGAAATACATTACAGTTTTTACATGAAGTCTGTTTTGTTGAACTTCTCCACTGTTCACTGATGGAGACTTGAGTGCAAAACTGTTTGTGACAATTGCAGTCCTAAAGCTATCATAACAATTGTAGTCCTAGCCATCACAGCATAACTGTTCACATGAGCTGAGGTCCAAAGCCATCTTTATGGTTTTTAAGTGCTACCATCCTCAGTAATCTCAATGATCGTGAGACTGCACCATGTGGAACCATCATCAGAAGCAGCATGTGACTTCCAGTTGATGAGAACTCCAACCAGAAGTTGGGCATCTGGATGGACCAGGCAGGTCCGGAGAGCAGAAAGGGTTGTGTGTGGCTTGACAGAGGGAGAGAGAGATTATTTTGTATGCTTATTGTCCTGTAATCCTTAAGGACAAAGTACTTTGCGTGAGTGCAAACAGGGACTCCGGCAAGACTAGCTTCGATGGCATGACTAAAAGGGAGAGCTTGAAGGTAACACAGACCTGATGGTGCCCTGGGACATAAGGCAGCCAGACACTCTACCATCAGCAAACCTGGGTGAACGTGTGAAAGTGGGGTGGCAACAACATTCAGTCATCCCAGTTCACCACATAGAGTGCTATGCCCATGAGCCCTCAAGATCTGCTCCTTTACCTAAGAAAAACACTATTCACAAAAGACTTGACTAAAAAAATATGTTTTCGGTTTGGACACTGAGACTGTGTCCGAGTCCTGAACACTAATAGGAAAACTGTTCCATAACTGTAGAGCTTTGTAAGAGAAAGCTCTTCCCCTGCTGTAGCCTTCACTATTCGAGGTACCAAAATACAGTCACACATCTTTTTTTTTCTTCTGTCTTTCATTCTGAGAAGACAGAGAGAGACAGAGTTTGTCCCATGGGCTAATTTACAGATCAGGTCTGATTTAATACACACAACTGAAGTTTTCCAGGTTGTGACTCCTTTGAGAGTCCATAATCCTCTCCTACTCGTCTTCTCTCTGCTCCTCCACCCCTAGAGAGAGTTTCATCTCATGGATGGAAAGGGTTGCAGAATTTTTTTCCCGAAAGGGGAGTAAATGCTCCATTCTTGTGCAATACATAACTTCAATCACTTTTAGAGTGTATCGCTCAGTCTTTCATGTGCATGAAAGAATCTATTTGTCACACTATATCTTTTTTGTGTTTTATTAGGATCGTTGCTCTCTCCTTCCGATGTGGTGAGATGTGCATAATGATGCATGATGTAAGAAAGACGCAGCTGACAATTCAATATTGTAGATTGTTTTTATTTAAGCACAGAGGTCACACCTCCTTTATTGAGACTGACAGACAGAGACCACACCCTGTCCATCACTTAGACTAACAGACACAAAGACATGCCTCCCTAACTGAAAATGACAGCCACAGAGGCCACACTTTCTGGAAGGGTATTGAAAGGCACATTTAGTAGATTGAAGGTCTTTAAACAGAGGCCAATTTATTTATCATGTGCCTCTTGCTGGCTTTTTTCTTTTTCTTTTTTGCTTTATGCTTTTGGCCTCCAGGCTTCTCCCCAGAATCTTTTGTGTTAAACAAGGAAGAGGTCTGACTTTTAGGTGGCCTCTGACATGATGTCAATGGCACCCACAAAAGCCAATATAGAGGGTTCACAATGGGCTCTTTTGGCTTTTTAGGGTTCCTACTATACTCGCCTCCTACATACTGCATGTCTCACACTCCCTTTCTCTGTCTCTGTCACTGTCACTCTTTCTGTCTTTCTGTCTCACAGGAACAGGCCGCTTTCTGACATGACTCAAATGCCTTCATGGCTGGTGTATATGGGAATGTTTAAAAGGCCAACTACACAATGCTTTTCATTTCACAGTGCTCTTTTTGATTTTTTTTCTTTCTCACACACACATACACACACACACACACACACACACACACACACACGTGGCTACATAGTCCACGTTAATCCGGATAGATCTGAAAACTGCATTTTCGTATTAAAACACTCTCCGTCTACACTGGCGTTTTCAAACGTTTTCCAAAAATTGCTCATCCGCACCGAAATGTCTGAAAACACTTACCATACATACCTATACTGCGCATTCGTAAAAATGTAAGAAGCTTTGTCCTGCATCATTTCGGTCAGGCGTTTATTTAAAAATGCAATCTGAAGGTTGTACAAAAAAACATTCGTATTTAACGATGACTCAAATGCCTTCGTGTCTGTCTGGTGTATAGGGGGTTCTAGATAGTAGGTACTACAACATTGTCCACCATCTTGTTTGTTTTGAGTTGAATGGGTCACATGACTTAAAATACATCATCGTTTTGGAATATCTCCATTTTGTCAGTCCACACTACAACACGAAAACGTCGTTTTCAAACATATCCACTTGGGAGAGCGTTTTCGAAACACCATCTCGGTGTGGACGGAAGGCCAAAACGTGGATAAAAAGACGCGTTTTTAGATTTATCCAGATTAATGTGGACGTAGCATGGTCTCTGTGCCTGTCTCAGTCTTGGTGAATAAAGAGTGGCCCCTGTCCCTATCAGTCTTAGTGAACGAGCTGTTCACCAATTTCTCACTATCTGCTAGAGTCCTTTCCGTTACCTGGAATGCTCAGTGTGTCTCTGCAGAGAGAATGTTGTGACTCTCTACGCTCTGACAAGCTTGACGTTATTGTTTATGTGCCAAGAGAAGTCGAGGCAGAGTAAGAGGAACGGCTCTTCAAACAGCCACAGGCTTCATTGCTGTTTATTCTGATACTGGACTCTCTTGCTCTGTTTATGTGCCACAGACGAGAGCTGCCAAGAGTTTATTCAGGTGCACTGTGCACATGTTCTCATGTTGTGTATGACAGAGACTGACTCGCACTCACAGGCTGGCTCACTGCTTCGTGTCTGGTCCTGAAGTAAGCTTGTTGTTTGGCGAAGATGCTTTGTTTATTTAGAAGTCTGTTTAATTACAGTTTTAAGTTGATTTCTATTACATACAGTTCAGAAACTGGCTTGTTGTTATGGTTACGTTTCCAACATGGTTAAATGACTATCAGGGGCATTGGTTTATTACCGGGATAAAATGTTTGATTGACATCAGAGACATCCCTATGAAATAAAGTAATGGATGCCTTCCTGCCAATCATAAATGAGTACTGTTTAAGTGTCTATATGTGAAGGGAAATGGAGTAATATATTTAATGAATGGGAGTAATATTTCTAATTAATGGGAGAAATATTTATGTATACACAGTACACATGTAGAGATACACGTGTGCCACTCAAAAGCCCTCTTCCTCTACACAGAGCAGGGGAGATGGACGCAAGGTAATCTGCCCATCATGTTCATTGTGGGCTTAGATGGTGCATTTGAATAGTTGGATAAAAGAATAACATGTTCCCTGTGTAATATTGTTGCATCTCACACATTAAGACTCTTTTGAACAGGATGTAGTGGCAGTGATGCTGTCAGAGGGAGGGGTTGACAGAAAAACTGTCCATTTATCACATGCATGGAGAGCTCGACATAGTCTGAGTATGGGAAACAAATGAGTTGAAATGATTAAAAATACTCAACTGAAGTGTCATGTCTGAAGACATTTTTAAACCTATTAGTTTTTTGATTGAAATATTGGTGTGACCATGAATGTGTGCATGTATGTGTGTGTGAGCGAGCATGAGCGCGCGTGTGTGTGTGTATGTATGTGTGTGTGTACACGCGTCAGACCGTTGTTGTAGTGTCTAACTCTATGTCAGGCTGTAAAGTCGGTCATCCACGCGCGTGTGCTGGTCTGAGTTCAGCAGCTGTCTGCCCATGTGCTGACTGAGAGACTCGTCTTCCTTCCTTCCCTCATTCTGTACGCCCCCTGGAGAAACCATGTCATCCCTCACTTCAAACAGCACTGATTTATATCTACTGTAAGCACTGTAGATGAAGGAGCAATGGAAAGAGAGAGTGAGATAAAAAAAATAATTCTAAGAATGTGAACAAATGGGAGAGCTTTAAATTGTGCACAGTGCACTGTATCTTTGAACGATAGATACACCACATACTATCACACCTGAGATTTTACATCTCGAATATAACATCTCAAATCAAACATAAGATTCATTTTAAAAAGAAATGACAGATTAGGTTGTTTTAAGTTGCATTCCCAGTATAAACACATTACCAGAACTAAAAGTATGTAAAATATGCTATTTGAGACACAAAAAGGAAAAAACAAAAATCTCAATACTGACCTTCCTGCAATCACACCTCATTTACTCTTAACTGATGAGTGTGTATTCTCCTCCTCTTGATCAAACACACACTGCACAAAGATATGTAGTTGGCCATATGTGATCCTCTGTCTGAACTTTAACTCAGTGGCCTGCTTGTCCCTGAACCTGCACAGAAGCTCAGATTTACAGCTGTGCACACCTGGTAATGTGCTTGGACCTGGAACAAAGGCCTGCGCAGTCTAAAAGGTTTTTTTTTTTTTTTTTTTTTTTTTTGCCTCTGGTTGTAATTTCACCCTTATGTGCAAAAATTGTGTTGTTACGTGATCAAGCTTCCCTGCTTAGTTTACCATGAGTTAGACATTGTTGTGTTCCATTGGTCACTGACCCATTTGCTTAACCCTATACTGACGCAACACACCTGATGGAGGTAATGAGTAGCCACTGAGCACCTGGACTAGCTGCAGAAATGGTCTGCACTTATATAGCGCTTTTATCCAAAGCACTTTACACTGTCTCATTCACCCATTCACACACATACCAATGGTAGCAGAGCTGCCATGCAAGGCTCTAACCTGCCATCGGGAGCAACTTGGGATACAGTGTCTTGCCCAAGGACACTTCGGTATGTGGAGTCACGTGGGCCAGAAATTGAACCGCCAACCCTACGAATAGTGGACAACCCGCTCTACCACCTGAGGGACAACCCGCTCTACCACCTGAGCCACAGCCGCCCACTGAACTCTCTGAATTGCATGTCTTACCTCAAAGAGTGTTGAGTCTTTCAGAATCTCAAGAAGACTTGCGTATGATTTAAAAAAAAAATTTTTTGCCACTGTATTACACTGCTGTTTATAAAAATGGACAAAAGTATGCCACGAAGCTGAAATGGTCGGACGGCGTGGTGCGGTGACGTAATGACGCGGTCTGTGTTTCTAATTATGTTCTAAAACATGTAAAACTGGTACATGACAGGAGTATTCTAAAAGCGACTCATGTAAACACCTTAATCACATTATCTTAATCAGAGTAAGGTCAATAATTAGATTACTGCTGTCCATGTAAACATAGTCATTGAAGCAGAAAAGGGATGTACCAAATACTAAGAGACTCTAAGTTGTCAGTAATTTAATTTGTAATGCAAATTGTTGTAGAAGCATTTTCACTAGTGCTCTCAGACTTTTGGACCCTAGTATTTCTGAAAAAGGATAAAATTGTGATTCTGTTTCTAAAAGCCACACTGATTGTATCACAGGTTGTTCCTCAATGGTGCCAAAGAAGTATGGTTAGTGTTTCTAGTTTAAAATGAGCCTAGATTCAGCCTAATAAACGGAGGCAGCGTGTGCACAGAAAATTAAAGGTCTTCAGTGGTTCTTTGAGGGTTTCTTAGTCTGTTAGCGATATCTTTGAGGAACAAAGGTATTTTGTCTATTGATTCTTAGTCTCCTGAAATGCTTCTAGGTTAAAACAATCTCTGAAGGAGAAACACTATTGAAATTTTCTATGTAGAAACTTTTAAGGTTTCTGTTACATAACGGAGGGGGTTCTTTCTAACACTGTTTCTAAAAGTGTGTACATGAAGCCTCAGTTTATCTTGCCGTCCAGCCACGCTGCTAAATATTGCTTCATTTGTGGCCTTTAGAAACACATGAGCGCACACACACTACTTATTTAAAATTTGTATATACAAAATACTTAAAATGCTAGCTAGAAGTCATTTTGATTCCAGTGCCTCAGATAAGAGGCTAAATAAACAGGACAGAAATAAATTTCATTTCAGAATTTCATTTCAGTGATGGGTTGTTAATTGTAAAAATATTTGTAATGCAGCAAAGGTTTTGGAGCGTGAGGAGAACCTTTTCGCAGGGGTTTGGGATGTTGTCTGGCTTTGTGTTCAAGAAGCACAGCAACTGCCTGTTTTCACCCTTTGATGGGTCCCTTTACGATTTTCCCCTCGGTGGAGTGTAGGATTGACTACTTCTCTTTTATTCTATCCATCTGTCCCCTTTTCCTCTCTGTCATCTCATTCTCACGTCCTCCTGTCCCTGGCTTCTCTTTCAGTACTGACAGTTTTACAGCCCATTGTTGATTTCCTGATGAAACTCTTTCACTCAAAGAGAAATAGGCTGAACTTTCTCTTTATGGGCCATATTCAGAGACGGCGACTTAAGTTGAAAAGTTTTGTTAATTTTTACGTGAGGAAAGTTCTCCATATGCTGTTAACTGAAGGACAATGTAGCAGAAAAACACGAGCAGTTTAACAATAAATAAAACGAAAGATCTGTAAATGAGAAGAGATGGCAAGCCATCTAGTCTAGTACGGTGCCAATATCTTGCTTCTTGCTAATGAATAGTCCATAATAATAATCTTGCATCTTGCTAATGAATAGTCTATAGTTGCAATCATCGCATTATTCATTGCAAATTTAGTTTAATTTAACAACATGGCTTCCAACCTCAT
Source organism: Ictalurus punctatus (assembly GCF_001660625.3). Taxonomy (NCBI): domain Eukaryota; kingdom Metazoa; phylum Chordata; class Actinopteri; order Siluriformes; family Ictaluridae; genus Ictalurus; species Ictalurus punctatus. Next base: position 16,344,096 of record NC_030426.2, on the reverse strand, counting down.
TATTTGGCCGTTTATAAAATATCACTTGATTCAGCACATGCAAAATTTTTGCACGATGAAACTAAAAGTACAGCCTGAGAAAGCCTGAAGCTTAGACAGAAGTGGGAAACCTTGGATCTACTATTGAGAGTTGCAGCCAGTGACTGGACAGCTTACATCAAATTTCTAAACCGGATGGCTGTACTTTTAGTGATTTCAGTGCTATTCCTCTCTCTACATTTACATTACATTTACGGCATTTGGCAGACGCCCTTAAGTCCAGAGTGACTTACAATTATCTCATTTTTTTATATAACTGAGCAGTTGAGGGTTAAGGGCCTTGCTCAAGGGCCCAGCAGTGGCAGCTTGGAGGTGCTGGGATTTGAATTCACGACCTTCCGATCAGAAGTCCAATGTCCTAACTCTAGCCATTATTGTGCTAGAAAATTCAACTTAAAGTTCAAAGTCATGTGTACCTGAGATGCTGGGTTATTTTTCTACCTAAATGCTGGGTTGATCCTTTTGGGTCATTTTAATTGGGTTATTTTCTCAGTCTTGGGTTGTTTTGGGGTAGTTTTGTGTAACCCAACCATTGAGTTAAGAGATGAGTCATTTTCACTGACAGTTGAATCAATGCACCCCCCTCCCACCCCGACGCCTCAGCCCAGCTCCTTGGGTCAAATTAAGTCGGACTGTTTGAATTCGCCTCAGGTGGAGGTGTCAGACTTAGATTTATTTTGGAGAAACAAAGTTCGTATCAATATATTTATCCGTGAAACCATTAGTGTACACTAGAAAAAGAAAAAAATGTGTGGAAAAAAGTCCTATTTACATGACATTAAATGTAAACTTTAGCTTTAGCTTAATTGTTTGTAATGCTCACTGGATCGTAAGTTGATTACTCAGATTATTTTGGATGTTTTAAACGTCTCCTTTGATCAAAATGTGACATTTTTGTTATAAAATATATGACTTATTTGAGTCATTTACTTCAAAGTCTATATATAAACACCACTTTAGCAGCTCTAGCAATACATTTCTGAACACCCTCTCGTGTATAAATAAAGATACCATGTTGAAAGATACCATGTTGACATATCTGTTTATAATGTGCTGTATTTGACATTTTCTAAAAATATTAACCCATGTATGAAATAAAATGAACCCAGCATTTTTGTGAAAATGAAACCATTCTTTGGGTTGAAAAACAACGCATTTGCTGGGTTAAAATGAACAACCCAACTTGATGGGTTAGTTTAGCCAAAAATGTTTTCTGTCCTACATTTACCCAGCCGTTGGGTCAAAAATAACCAAATTTGGGTTGTTTTTAACACAGTGTTTTATTTATTTATTTATTTATTTATTTATTTTAAAGAGTGTACGCCAAGGGCCATATACCTCCATAAAAAAGTCATGATATGTTTGCACAAATCTAGATGTTTATGGATATACAAATAAAAATTTTGGTTGCTATAAAACTCCACGTGTCATGAACTGTATAAACTATTCATATTTGCATGGCACCAAAGCTTAGCGTTATGTTAAACATCCCACAATGTTTGAGGTAAAACAATAAAAAGTAATACAGAAATATGATTTAAAAAATGCTGTTCCGGTACCAGCTAAACTTCCTGATCAGATTGGTGTAATTACTGTTCAGGTGTGGCCGAATACTCTAATGAGCAGATTTGATTGACATCTCTTGACTATGCCAGTCATATTTTTGCCCTTTGCCCTTTGTCTCCCTACCAGCTTGTTTTCACCCCTACTTGGAATGACAATGATAAATGAAATAGACATGCAACAAGTACGTACAAGCTACCTGCCCATCACTCTCATCCATTACACAGAGGATCCTCCGAGACACAGAATGTGCAATATTGTGTGCTGTAAGGGGCTTGGTGGAGCATGGGAAATTGTAGCGTATAATACCGTGAGCAAGCATGCAGGATTGATCTAATCGCTCATGCTTTTACTTCCTCCTGGTTTATGTGGATAGAAATACCCATCCGTGAGCAGAGCAGTGACCCTGTTTTCCTGCCCCTCCTTACCCAGATGCTGCTATCCATCCGAATCCAACTTATCGTAAGAACAAAAATTCAGCTTTTCTGCAGCGTTCAGCATTATTAAACGTTTAGGGATCTACACAGGTCACATGCAGTGGTTATTCCTGTGTATAATATGAGGAGAATGTGGGTCAATCTAATGTTGTTTCAGCCTGGTTGAGAGTTGAAAAGGAAACCCTGAAGCTCACGTACAGGGATTTTGGGAATGTAACATACAAGTGTGTGTGTGTGTGCGTGTGTGTTTGTGTCTTTAAGGAGGGGAAGGGTCTGTTTGTTTCCCTTCGGAAACAGCTCTGTGGGATTGTGGGAATATCAGATGTGCTCGTAGTTGGCATTTAGCAAATGACGACATTTCCTGTGCCCAGCTCTTGGCATGTGTCCATGTGCAGAGCCAAACAAAATATAGTACTAATTCCATAATGTGGTCAGTTAGCATCTGCATCACTGTATTGTATGGCTTTGGTTTGATGTGACCAAGTGGGTGACCACATGAGTTCATTTTTTTGTACTTCAAAGAAATGCCTTGATGTACACTATATGGCCAAAAGTATGTGGACACCTGACCGTAACACTCATATGAGATTGTTGAACATCCCATTTCAGATTTAGTTTCGTCTTTACTGTTATAATAACCACCACTCTTCTGGGAAAGCTTTGCACTGGCTTTGGGAGCATGGCTGCAGGGATTTGTTCCCATTCAGCTAGTTACCTATTCAGTGAGTTCAGTGAACATTAGTGAGATTAGGTACTGATGTTAGGTGATGAGGCCTGTTGTGTAGTCTACATTCCAGTTCATCCCAAAGGTGTTCAGTGTGGTTGAGGTCAGGACTACAATTACAGGCTACTCGAGGTCTTCAAGAGCAACTTTGGCACACCATATCTTCATGGATCTTACTTTGTGCACAGGGAAGTTGTCATGCTGGAACACAGAGTTTGTGGGTAGTGTTTGATTTATTTCCCTCGTAATGACTGGGAATCTTGCTTGAAACTCTGGTCTGCACTATTTTTTATCTCCATGCTTTTGTCCTTGCTCGGCTCATGTGGTACCTGAGTAAGTAGGATAACCAAATTCAGCACTGGTACTTGGGTATGGCATGGCTCACTTGGTGGTAGGAGTAATGACAGTGCGGAGGATTATGGGAAATTTGAACCGATCTGGTGGAAAAGTGGCATTTGTTTCACACAACTAATTCCTTTTCTAATGTGGGAGTTTACACATTTCTGCACATATATGCACACCTACACACGTACACAATTGTGCGCACACACACACACACACACACACATTCATACACAGACGTGTGCAGCGGAAAATTGTATGTCAGTGAGCTTCCTTCAGAATGTTCTCAAGTGGGCAATAAATATACACACGTGCATGCACACACATGTGTGCACACACATATACACACAGCAGATCCTTATGGGCACTCTTTTTTTGTGTCTGAACCTTGAGTGAAATTATATTGGTCATATGCTGCATTACATCAGTTCTACAATGCAATTATATTACACCTATGTAGTGAGCACCTACTGTATCTATAGGATGCCTCAGAAACAACTTGGAAAACTTGATGCCGTTTTAATTGCACACCAAATATATAATGGGTGGGTAATGCAAATTTGATATAGTATATTACTGTTAAATTATTATTTTGAAAACATCTACCGAATTGTCACACAGTAGGATGGTTGGGCTTAATAGAGGATGCGAGGCGGTCTGAGGAAAAGAGTCAAACTATCTTCAACCATGAGTCTGGCTCTATACTTGTTCTTCAGGTACACCAGCGCTTTGAAACCAGCCTCACAGAGATAGGTTGATGAGAATGGGAGAATTCTTTTCAATGCCATGCCATTCAGTTCTTGATATTCGGCATGCACAGATATCAAAACATCCGCCAGTGGCTTCTCTGTGTACCTCTGTGTACAGTCGTTCGAAATAAAAGTTTTCCTACGACCCCCCGTAGGGTCGGGACCCCCGGGTTAAGAACTGCTTATATAAAGCAAGGAAATCAAAGGTAAGCACAGGGAAAGAGAGAGAGAGGGGGAGAGAGAGAGAGAGGGGGAGAGAGAGAGAGAGGGGGAGAGAGAGAGAGAGAGAGGTTGTGAGAGCGAGCGAGCGAGAGAGAGGTTTTGAGAGCGAGCGAGTGTGAGAGAGAGAGAGAGAGAGAGAGAGAGAGAGAGAGGTTGTGAGAGCGAGCGAGCGAGAGAGAGGTTTTGAGAGCGAGCGAGTGTGAGAGAGAGAGAGAGAGAGAGAGAGAGAGAGAGAGAGAGAGAGAGAGAGGTTGTGAGAGCGAGAGAGAGAGAGAGAGAGAGAGAGAGAGAGAGAGAGAGAGAGAGAGACAGAGAGAGAGAGGTTGTGAGAGCGAGCGAGTGTGAGAGAGAGAGAGAGAGGTTGTGAGAGCGAGAGAGAGAGAGAGAGAGAGAGAGAGAGACAGAGAGAGAGAGGTTGTGAGAGCGAGCGAGAGAGAGGGAGAGAGGGAGGGAGGGAGTGAGAGGGAGGGAGGGAGGGAGGGAGTGAGAGAGAGAGAGAGAGAGAGAGAGGTTGTGAAAGCGAGAGAGAGAGAGAGAGAGAGAGAGAGAGAGAGAGAGAGAGGGAGGGAGGGAGTGAAAGAGAGAGAGAGAGAGAGAGAGAGAGAGTTAGTGATAGTGAGAGTCAGTGACTATGGTAAAGAGAGGGAAAGTGTGTGGCTGTATGTGTGTTGGAGAGAGAGCAAGCAATGGAGAGAAATACCAGGTTAAGAACTGCTTATATAAAGCAAGGAAATCAAAGGTTAGCATATGCTGTATAAGTGTGTGTGTGTGTGTGTGTGTGTGTGTGTGTGTGCTGCTTTTGTGGTTTTGGTTTGTTGTTCAGCATCTCTGAAACAGGTGCAAGTGGGTTGCAGTGGCACACTTTCTTCTGTCTAGAAGCTTTACAACACACTGTAACGTGATCTACTAATGCCCAACCATCCTCTACGTCCTACTCCCTCCGATTATTTTCCCAATCTACACCCTGGTGTGCGTGAGTGAGTGCGTGAGTGAGTGCGTGAGTGAGTGCGTGAGTGAGTGCGTGAGTGAGTGCGTGAGTGAGTGCGTGAGTGAATACATTCTGTAAGACGCTTGTTTTAAGACGCGCAGATCTCTTGTGGGGCGAGTGGCAATCTACTCGACCATGCAGCACCCGTGTGTCCTCTGTGTGCTGAAGGAGGGAACAGAGCGAGAGAGGGAGTGAGAGAGAGAGAGAGCGTGAAAGAGAGGGAAAGAGAGCGAGTGAAAGAGCGGGAGAGTGAGAGAGAGGGAGTGAAATATGGGGGGGAGAGAGAGAGGGGGGGATTGAAAGTGAGGGAGAGAGAGGGATTGATAAAGAGGGAGAGAGAAAGAGGGAGTGAAAGAGAGGGGGAGAGAGGGATTGAAAGGGGGGAGAGAAAGGGATTGAAAGAGGGGGAGAGAAAGAGGGAGTGAAAGAGAGAGTGTGAAAGAGAGAGAGAGTGTGTGTGTGTGAAGGAGTGAAAGAGCGAGAGCGAATGGGAGTGAAATATCGGGGGGAGAGGGGGGGATTGAAAGTGAGGGAGAGAGGGATTGAAAGAGAGGGAGAGAGAGAGAAAGGAATTAAAAGAGGGGGAGAGAAATAGGGAGTGAAAGAGAGGGGGAGAGAGAGGGAGGGAGTGAGTGAGAGAGCATGAAAGAGAGAGAGAGAGTGTGTGAAGGAGAGAAAGAGAGAGAGTGAAAGAGAGGGAAAGAGAGGGAGTGAAAGAGAGGGAGAAAGTGTGAAAGAGAGAGCGAGAGGGAATGGGAGTGAAATATGGGTGGAAAGAGAGGGATTGAAAGAGAGGGAGAGAGAGAAAGGGATTAAAAGAGAGGGAGTGAAAGAGGGGGAGAGAGAGGGAGTGAAAGAGAGAGAGAGGGTGTGTGTGTGTGTGTGTGTGTGTGAAGGAGAGAAAGAGAGGGAGTGAATATGAGAGAGAGAGAGTGTGTGTGTATGAGTGAAGGAGGGGGAGAGAGAGAGAAAGAGAGTGTGTGTGTGTGAGTGAAGGGGAGAGAGAGAGAGAGAGAGAGAGAGAGAGGGAGGGAGTGAAGGGGAGAGAGAGAGAAAGAGAGTGTGTGTGAGTGAGTGAAGGAGGGAGAGAGAGAGAGAGAGAGAGAGAGAGAGAGAGAGAGAGAGAGAGAGAGAGAGAGAGGGAGGGAGTGAAGGGGGGAGAGAGAGAGATCCAAAAGGAGTCTAAAGAAGAGGAAAGGTGAACAGAGCTTGAGAGAGATAGTAGTAGACAGAGAGGATACAAAGTGACGGAGGATAAAAAACTGCTGCAGATGCATGAAGGTCTCTCTCTCTCTCTCGCTCTCTCTCTCTCTCTCTCTCTCTCTCTCTCTCTCTCTCTCTCTCAGACAGACACTCATAGTTTTTCCAGATGTACTACAAGAAGCATTCCATTTGTTTGACAAGATAGTAAAATGAATAAAATACCATCGTGAAGTCATTTATTTAGTATTGCTCTGTGTGCTGCTTCTCTATCCTGCTAGATTTTGTCTCGACGCTTTCGTCTAACATTCACTCGATGCATTTTCCTCAACAATATGAAAGAGGGAAATGTAATCTCAATGATTCGTGAGTGCTGCTTTCATAGATGGTCTTTATTTTCGCCGTCTTTCTTGCTGCATGCTATGAGGCATATTGTGCGCTGCACTTTATGAGCCCTCTCTCTCTATTAGCCCCTGATTTCATTTCCATTTTAGGTTGAGGATTATAAAACAAATGCCTGGCTTCCTTCTTTTATTGTAATAAAAATGTCTGTATTCTTTTGTCTAAGACACTTTATTGTCTGTGGAGTTTTTTTTTTTTTTTTTTTTTTTTTTTTTTTGTTTTTTTTTTTTTTTGCTTTAGGCAGTTAAATAAAGAAACTCTGCCCAATAAGTGCTGTAATCTTTTGGCGGTCTTCCACATTCTTTTTTCCCCCTCCTCTGGCTGGTGCTTGTGTTGTTCCCATCTCCAGTGAGCAGAGGAAAAGTCTGTTTGAGGGATTTCAGAGAGGGAGAGGGAGAGGGAGCGAAGGAGAGGGAGTGAAGGAGAGAGAGTGAGAGGGAGTGAAGGAGAGAGAGAAGGGGAGTGAAGGAGAGAGAGAGCGGGTGTGAAAGAGAGAGAGAGGGAGTGAAGGAGAGAGAGGGAGGGGGGGAGTGAAAGAGAGAGAGAGAGGGAGTGAAGGAGAGTGAGGGAGTGAAAGTGAAGGGGAGAGAGTGAGAGGGAGTGAAAGAGAGAGAGGGGGAGTGAAAGAGAGAGAGGGAGTGAAGGAGAGAGTGAGGGAGTGAAAGTGAAGGGGAGAGAGTGAGAGGGAGTGAAAGAGAGAGAGGGGGAGTGAAAGAGAGAGAGGGAGTGAAGGAGAGAGTGAGGGAGTGAAAGTGAAGGGGAGAGAGTGAGAGGGAGTGAAAGAGAGAGAGGGGGAGTGAAAGAGAGAGAGAGGGGGAGTGAAGGAGAGAGAGAGGGGGGGGTGAAGGAGAGAGAGAGGGGGGGGTGAAAGAGAGAGGGGGAGTGAAGGAGAGAGTGAGGGAGTGAAAGAGAGACTTGACACACATGACAAGTTTAGGAAGGTCACGCAGGTCACTTAAAAGGTCAAACAGCAGTAAGACAATGTGACTGAAGAGCTTTACTTGTTCATTAGCGGAACATTTTCGAGATTATTACACAAGTGCATATTTAAGTTTCCAAACATATGCAAATTAAAGTCATGTGTGGGTATAGATGATCCAGTGATATGGAAGGGTAAACAAATAGACCTCAGTCCAAAGAATTTAAACGTATTTGAGTTCTAGCAAATAGAATGAGTCTTGTCAGTGATTGTTAGATGCCAAAAAGAGGCAATAGGAAAAAAAGATGAATGCTGAAATTTGTGGAATATAAGCAAACACACATTTCAGTTTATAATGTTTTGTGTGTTTATAATGTTTTTGTGCATTCTCTGTGCCAAGTCAGTTCCTCTAATGTAATAAATATTGTTAAATCCCTTATAGGGCTGCAACTAACGATTATTTTCATAATCAATTAGTTGGTTGATTATGTTTCGGTTGATCAATTAATCGGACGAGGAGGGCAAACTTTCAGTACCATTTTTTTCATTTATTTAAAATAAAATCCATAAACTGAGTGTTACAAATATAACTTCAGAATAAAACATTACACAGCTGTTTGTCCAATTATATAAGACTGAAAAGAACCCAACACACACACACACACCAGAATATATATCATTCATTTAGGACTGTAGTTTAATTCTGTGCTTTTTGTGCATCCATTAAAAAAAATAATGCATGCATACTTATATATAATATAAACTAATATATAAGTTTATATTATATAATAGTATTTATGCATTACTTTTTATAAAAGGTATCGCTGACATAAACAGTAAACTGAAGAAAGTCATTGTCGGTGTCTCTGGGTATTAGGCTAAAGCTAGCTGTGTCGCATTACGTGCGTATACGTCATGTGCCACTGACTAGGAAGCGGCTTATACTTCTGGTTAGTAAAAAAACCCGCCCGTGTTCCATTTGAGACAATATTACCCTTCTAAAATTCATACACTAGATGGTAGTGCATAGTGTAAGTGTATAGTATGTCATTTGGGACACAACTTTAGCATTTAGTCTCCGAGGCATGTTTTCGGAACAGAAGTAACGTAGTGAGTAAATGTACCCCGTGTCGTGTGCGGAACGACTAATCGATAATGAGATTCGTCGGCAACGATTTTCATACTCGATTATTGTCGATTTTATCGATTAGTTGTTGCAGCTCTAATCGCTTACATGGTTACCTTCATTACTTACACAGCAGTCACACAGTATCACATGGAGAAAAAAAGTTAACTATTCTCCAAAACTAACTACTCTGATGAAAAAAAAAACTACAATAGAAACCCTCACAGCATTTGTAATGGTTTTAGTGGTTATAATGGGAATTGTATTGGTTTGAATGGAAACTGTAATGGTCCATGTGTTAATCTCTACTGGTAATTTGTTACCTTCCATTGGTGACATGTTATGCGTAGAGGATACCATTAAGGACCAATAATTATAATGGTTGGCTGATGGTTTGTAATGGTATTTGTAGTGGACATCATTAGAATTTCTGTGATGGTTTCTGTTGTTTTTTTTATTTTATTTTTTTATATCTTCAGCAGGGTAGCTTGTGTTCGTTTGCTCTTAAATAAGCTAGCTAGCACTGCAACAAGAAGCTTCTGTTGAAGTATGTTAGCTACACATTAATGGGTAGCTAATTAATAGCGTCATGAAATAAAGCATCAGATTTGGCTAACTGTCTAGCCAAGTCATTGGAGTAGCTAAACATAAATAGCTATCGGACCTGATAGTAACCTGATAGCTAAACATAAATAGCTAAATAGCTGTCTAACCTGATAGTTAGACCGTGTTAAATAAGCTGAAAGGCTAGCACTGTACTACCTAAGTATGACCTACATAACTTAGCTTGCTAGCTTGCTACTGTAGCTCAGCACTGTAACTCGATCTTCTCTATCATGGTGTTCACTATACTATCCGGACACAGTTTATGTAAGATGCGTTCCATTTTCTAAACTCATGCGGTTTGTGTCAAGCTTAAAGCCTGCAATCCTTTAGCTTGATCTTTTGCCCAAAATGGCCATTGGTGGTCAAACATCTGAGAGTTTGTTTGTGTTAAGGGCCGGATCTCGGCTCTGTACGAGTGAGCGAGCATGCTGAAAGGGAAAAAACGTCGGGTAGAAAAGGCTTTCTGAGCTCTTGTTGCAAACAATTCTGTCATCCCAGTATACATGGAGAGGAAACTGTGGCTCTATTCTGATTCAGATCACTCAGCAAAGGGCACATGTATCTTGTTAGTCACAAGGCACTGTATGTGCCTAAGCCTGAGCCATACACACACACACACACACACACACACACACACACACACACACACACACACACACACACACACACAAAATCTCTCCCTCTTTCTCTCTCTAATGATTTCCATATGTTCCTCTTATGGGTGTTGCAGTGGTGTATATTGCGTGGTGGTGTGTATATTGCGGCCGGACCCTGACCCCTGCGAGCAGCTTGGTGTGTCACGGGTGGAGAGGCACTGACGTGCAGAAACACTCGGCCAGGAGGGATGACCTTCTAATAGAAAACAAAACTGCTTACGTGTGTGTGTGAGGGCGAGAGGCGAGAGCGTTTGAGTGAGATGTTTGTACTAAAGAGATCAGCACTGTTGTCCAAAAGGTCATCACTGTTCGTTCACATTTTTCTTATGTGTTTTTTCCCGAGCAGGAGAAGGAGGGAAAGCGGCTGTTCAGCAATTTCGCATGGATCTCCCTTGTGACTTGCATGCAGTAAAAATAGTTGATGCATTAAGATTAAATTGGCATGCACAAACATTTGTGCACACACAATGGCCCTTATTCATCAAAGTCCTGTACAGTCAAATCTGGTCTGCAGATTTCACACACACTTTCCTTATTCAGCAGTTTCATCCTTGGCATATCTGTACGATCAGACTTATGTCTGGTCAGAGTGTGTGTATATTAGAGCACAATGTTTTAACATCCTGAAAAATGTTCTAAAGTTGTATTAATGAAGTTATAAGCAGTAGCCATAAAAATGGCAAGTAATGTCAGTAATTGCAATTGTGCATGTGGGGATCTTGTACAAAAATATAGGTAATATACAGTGCCCTCCACTAATATTGGCAAAAATATACAGATAAAAATAACATGTAATAGGCAATGCTGGGCTAACTATTCAAAAAATGCAGTTCGCTAAAGGTAGATAGCAGTCACATAACTTCAGTGATCAATAAACTCTACTGTACATGTACATGATGAAAATTAGATATACTTGTTTAAAGTTTACTATGTACAAGCTACTTCATATAAAAGTAGCAACACAACTACCTTGCTGGCAGAAAACCTATTTAGGCAAACTAGCTAGCTAAGAACTTTTCCTAGTGATGTTACTACCTTATGTTCATGGGTACCAATCCAAATGACTGAGCTGCAATCAATCAGTCAGTTGTACAGTGTCAGCTTTGATCATTCCCAGTTTTACATAGAAGTTGATCCTGTGAGAATCTTGAACTACGTTTTGGCAGCGATAGCTATTCACATTTACACCTTACTCACTGTACACGAGCTACAAAAGAAAAAAAAAAATAATGACACCCCGTGAGCGAGTCCAGGCTCCAGAGATCAGGACAAGCATGTAGCCTAATTGTTGTAATGTGAACAATGTGCTACTCATTTACATTCAAAACAAAAACATTAGTCATCATCCAAGCATCATGGTCCAGAACTCCTCGGTCTCTTTTTGTTCGTTTGGTTATGCGTGATCTTTTATGTTAATTCAGCCTGACTCTGATTGTGGGCTGTTATGCTCCAATGGAGAAGCCAAAGACTGCTGTTTCTCTTGTTTCTTCAAGATGTCATGCCACTTTTGAAGTCGCAGGCTGTCTGAGTCTGACCGTCCCCTCCAGTCTCGCAAGGCCTGCAGAGAACAGATGTAAATGCCCCATGATCCCTAGGGAAGGGGCTTGCAAAAGGTTTCAAATAAACAAGAATAATCTGCCCAATGACTGGAAATAGACTTAGTTATCTATTTTATTGTTTCTATTTTTTCTATTATTTCTGTTGTATAGGTATTTATGGAAATTCTTTTCCTTCTTTGATGTTACTCTTCCTTCGTATGCTGCTGTGTCAATTTTTAATTCCCCCTATTGGGGGGGGGGGGGGGGGGTCATTAAAGGTACATCTTATTGTATCTTTATTTTGTCACAGAAATTACCGCAAAATCAAGTAAACTGCAGAATTCGGAGGAGCTTGCAATTTTTCAAGCTTCTATATTTTCCGCAGATTTAGGCTAAGACGCATCATGTGACATCATCACAACGTGCATTCAGCCAAAGCCATCTTTGATTCATGTGTGTCGAACTTGAGTAAAAAAGGTCTCGTTTACCAACAAAGATCGCTGTGAAAGACATTTTTGTGCATTTGCAATTTCGCCAGTTCAGGTAGTTTTCCGGAAAACAAAGTACAAAAACACTCCGCAAATTGTATTGCGAATTTTGGAAAAAGCTACAACGTAATCAAGCGTTTCTGGCCGCAGCACTCACAATAAAACTCGGCGAAATCCTGTATGGACTGACAAATCGAAGATCTTTTCACTTGCTATTATTTGTGCAGTATATTTATAGCTTATACACTTACTATATGGTAGCATGAAAACTGAGGCAAAGCTGAGACGTTGCCATAAATAAGCCCCAGTGAGTCATGGCAGCAATTCAGCCTTTAAAAGATATTAGCCCATACATATCTGACAGGCTGGTTTTGTTTAACATTGATCATAACTAGCACAGCATTCCAGACCATATTGTTCTGCCCTTAATTGGAGGTATGATACAAAAGGAGTTGCTCTGTTCCATGCTAAACCATGACCCTCTGTGCTGAGCTTCAAGGCCACAGCTCAGAGACTTCTCAAGAGCATATATGTCTAAGCTCTACCAAGCATGCTCATACAATACATCATCTTGTCGCCATGTTGTTTCTCCATGAGAGGAGCATGCCATCTTGTAATGTCCTGTTGTAAGTGTTTAAGAGAGGGTCAATGCGGCCATGTAAGGAAAGAGAGTGCAAAAGAGTTGATGTGACAGTGAGGCTATAGAGGAGGACAAATGGGCCAGAGATTCTTGCTAATAAAGAGGGAGTGTGGAGTACGAGTGGGAGACACTATTGGATGCCTGCCTCCCTACACGTCTACACTCTCCTCTTATTTATTGGTATCTATATCAATTAGTGACATGGGAGTTGCAGCAAGAAAAACATCACTTGTGTTTACGCTTGTTGCGCAAAGTCACTAGGCAGTGTTATCTCATCTCATCCTTGCTTTCGATAACCCACATGGTGGGTTTTCTGTTCTCCTTGGGCCCATTTGGCATAGAAACAACTTCAGAATTTTCTGTCCAGCACATGTGCTTTCCAGCGATAAGCAGTAAACAGATCCTGTGTATATCAAAGGCAGATTGGGACCTTCATTGTACTTGAGCTATGAGTATGATTGTCATGTAGCACATGGCCAGAGTGTATCAATGTGTACTTGGTGGATGCAATTCAAGGTGACTGGTCGAACTAGGACTAACTAGAAATAGCAAGGGTTAACCAGACAAACGAATCTCGAAGATGATTAACTACATATTTGAGCGGCCCATCAGTTTTCGTGAGATTAACAACGTGTTTACGTGGCAGCTATTTTTTTTTCTCTGCCTCATGTGAGCCAAACATTCAGTAAGCCAGTTATGAGCCCTCTTCTATGGTGAAAACTGGTTCCTTTATTATAATTCATAGGCTACTCTGCAACAACACATGCACATGGCAAGCTAGGCTATCTACAATCTGTTACAGTTTGTTAATACACTAATCAAACCCAGTTTTACTACAGTCTCAGAGATATTTCTTGCGGAATCGTTTATTTCACATCCTGACACTTTGAAAGCAGTAAATCATAAATCCCAAGAATCTATTTTTCCTCTATCTTGACTTACAACAAAAAGGCAGATGTTTCATATCGGGCAAATTGAAGTGTCCTCAAGTCCTCCATCTGATTAGTAGCCATCACATTGCTTCACTTCTCACATAAAGTAGAACTACCCCTGTAATATCGCTTGGCCCCGCCTACTTTACTTTGCTCACTGGATGAGTGAAAGCCCTCTTTAAAAAACGCCACAGTGCATGTTTTTCTGATGTTCCCTATGTGCTTTCTTGTGTTCCAGGTCCACTGTCTCGTAGCCCATGTGAGTTATTACCTGTGGGTGAAAGTCACCCTGTGCAGGCCCTGCAGATGAGTTACACAGCTATATCAGGCTGCGCGAGCCGTGGAACCACCAGCCTCCCCCAGGAGGTTCACATCATCAACCTGCGCATGAGCAACACCGAGGAACCGAGAGAGAAACCTGAGGTGAGATTGTTGTAAAGAAGAACATTCTAGGTGAAGGCCTCCAGCTTCTTACACCCGTTCTGTGGAAGTTTTCAAGACAAACATTGGAGCCACGTCAGTAATGACTGCTTTCACACCGTTTAACAGCAAGTTAGAGATTAAACAAAGATTACAGGATACATTTCTTACAACACTTCCGTACTGTATGGCACTAAAATCTTCCCGTGAAGCTCCCTGCAGAGGTGTCAGGAGGGATTCTTTATCTGCCTCTATGACAGAGCTGGGATTCAGTCTCCAGTTGGTTGAATCTATCAGTAATACATGCAGCTGGCTAGCACAGTACTAAACTAGACCCTAAGATTCCTTTACAGCAATGTTAAGCAAGATTAGCTTCATAAATTCAGTCCAAGGAGGCAAATTTGGATACTCTTGGTCGATTGACTACGTTTGGATTGCGGAAAATGGTATCGATGAAATTTTTTATCTAAACTGTTTGTTAATACATAACAAACATATATTTTAGTGGGGAAAAAACCCCCAACAGTTCTGTGTATCTTAGGAATCAAAGCTATGTGTATGAAATTCATCATTTCGCTCTGAAAAGATCAGTCCCCCCAGGATTCTGCAATTTTGCGATTGCAGAAATGAACGCAAAATCAAGAAAACGCCTGCAATCTTTCAAAATTACTGCAGATTTTCTGCAGGTTTGGACCAAGATGAGTCATGTGACAATCTCAATGCACGTTCAGCCAAACCCCTCTTTGATTCATGCACATCAAACATGAGTACAGCTAAAGGTCTCATTTACCAACAAGTGACAATGCGAACGAATGCAAATTTTGTGCAATTGCAATTTTGCCAATTCAAGTCGTTTTCCACGGAAAAGGCGCACAAAAACTTTTGAAAAGAAGCACAGCAAAAATCAAGCATTTTTGAAAAAAAGAAACAAAAAAAACATCATCCGAAACTCAGAAATCCTGTACGGACTGAAAGATCCGTCCATTAGTTCAGTTCATCAGATGCATGTGCCATATCAATGTACTATAGATGAACTACATTCGGCACCTGTATACTTCCAATTTGTTAAATCCTCTCAACCCTGTCTGGACCAGCACAGACCACTGACATGATAAAAGGTGCAAAGCACAACAGTACGTGATTATACAACTTTAAATTGCACCGATACATAAGTGAAATGGATAAAATGGCCAACAAGTGTATCTACCAGATCAGTGGAGTTACCAAATAAACTGAAAACTCCATGAATTTCACATTAATTCACACACTGCAGTCATTTTCCTTTGAGTCTATAGACCCTTCTTTCTTGTGTTTCTAAATTGAGAAATACATTGTTTGAATATGTGGAACATATAGAAGTTTCTAAGCTGTCTTTTTGTAATTCTTTAAAAAATATATTATTTATTTATATATTTATTTATTTTAGAATATATCTTAATAATAAGATTGGTGTGTAGTGAGAGCTTGAAGAAGCAGTTTATTCAGCTTTAACTGGCTCTGATGGAGTGGAATGAAAACATGTTCTGGGCACTGCATTCTGGGTGGGTTGTTAATAAACCGTCGGATGGTTTGTGTGAAAGGGGAGGTTGGAGAAACAGAATGAGGCGGGTGTGTGATCTCACTGCGACTATCGGATGAATTGATGTTGTAATCGCTGGACGGCCTTGCTGGCAGAGAGCTGTGCTGACTCGAGCTGTTTCTGAAGGAATGGCATTATTTTTTTGTGTTTCCGTTGTTCTGCTGGGCCTGCAATTTGAGCCTGTCCTCGTGTGCGCACACACACACACACACACACACACACACACACACACACACACACACACACACACACACACACACACACACACTCTCTCCACCATCACTACTAGTTGTCTAAAGGTATGAGCAATGATTATACAGAGGAAAAAGTATAGGCTAGAAAAAAGAAAGACTCATCATCAACTTTCCTGTATGCACACATCCCAAGAATAACAGCAGCAGGCCTCGAGTGAGGGGGCTCTCATTTGGTGGTTTTGTTTAGCGGAAAGTGGGGGGGAAAGAAGAGGAGGAAAAAGGAGTGTATATCTTGGCGAAATGGCTGCGGTCGTTAGGCACTATCAGCCACGCGGATCGAGGAGAGCCCTTTAATGTGCCTGAGTGCTGTGGGCCCTATGCTATTGAAACACAATATCAAACCCTGCTTGCACGCATAATCACTGCACAGTGTGGTCACTATTAGTATGAGCAGTGAGATTTCTGCAATAGCAGACAACACACTGCTCACACAGGCCGAAACAGATTACTGAAAATAAAGCGGTGCTGTCATGACAACTAGGGTCCTAATCATCACCTCTTGACTGCTGCTGTGTGTATTCAATCCTCTTGTAGGGAGTTTATTTACCCTAACTAGGGGAGAAAGATTTATGATTGGTTAGGTGAGAAAAGCAGTGAAATGGAGTAGAGGTGGAATTTGAGTTTTTTTCTTTCTTTCTGCAATTAAGAACGGCTACAGTAGTTTTATAGAAGTTAATGTGTGATACCAATATTTCATGTTTTGTGGTTATCATACTAGATCATATTTGTTCAATCCTGAGCTCGGGTTTCTGTATATGCAGAGTTCCACGTGTTCTCTCTGTGTCCACAAGGATTTCCTGCCAAATACATGCCAGTAGGTGGATTGCCCCTAGGTGTGAATGAGTGAATGCATGATGCCCAGCGATGGACTTACATCCCATCCCACCTCACGCCCATGATAAGCTCTGGATCCACTGTGACCATGAGCAGGATAAAGCGATTACTGAAGCAGAATAGGATACAGGAATCTTATATAAATAAAATAAATAGTTATAGAAGACTTTCAGTAGTTCGCTAGCTAAAAATGCTCTCTGCTTGCTACTAAATGCTGTGCAGACGAGCATAGCTCACTGTGCTAACCTTTTCTTTTTGGACCTGAAAATTCTTCTTTTGGGAAGGACATCAATCAAACAACAGTTTTAATGAACTCATATTTTATTTAAATATTTAATGATTTTTTTTTTACAAGGTACATTTACGTTTATTCATTTAGCAGATGCTTTTGTCCAAAGCGACTTACAAATGAGGCAATACAAAGCAAAGCGATATATCAAGCAGAGAACAATACAAGTAGTGCTACCATACAAGATCTTTTCATTGAGCTTTAGAGGAGCAAAGTGCACAGATTCGAGGTCTAATAGCCAGTGTAAGTGCAGATTTATTTATTTATTTATTTATTTTTTGAGTGGAGTCAAGTTAGGGGTTAGTTAAGTGTTCACGGAAGAGGTGGGTCTTCAGCCGTTTTTTTTGAAGATAGTGACGGATTCTGCGGTCCGGATTGAGGTTGGAAGATCATTCCACCACTGAGGGACGGTCAGTTTGAAGGTTCTGGAAATGGACCTCATGCCTCGCGGAGTAGGTACTACCAGGTATCTGTCATTAACTAGAGAGAACATAAACCTCATGGAGGGTGTTGAGAGATGGAGGGGGTGGGGTGGGGTGGGGTGGGGGTAGTTGCTGTTCCAGGCAATGGCTTGCACGTCAGTATCAAGGCCTTTGAACTGGTAGCTACAGTAAGCCAGTGGAGGGAGATGAAGAGGGGTGTGATGTGGGTTCTTTTGGGCTGGTTGAAGACGAGGCATGCTGCTGCGTTCTGATTCATAGGAAGGAGTTTGATGGAGCCGGCTGGGAGGCCTGAGAGTAGTGCATCACAGTAGTCCAGTTTTGACATCACAAGAGCCTGGATTAGTAGTTGTGTTGTATGATCAGTGAAATGTAGTATGATCAGTAAGAAGTAATTCTCAGATTCATGTTGTCTGATCTCTCTTGAAATGCTTATTAAGCAATACAAATGGCCCTGTGAAGGTCAAGTCAGTACTGCTTTGTTGTACAGTGACAGCACTATTTCATTAATCATATCTCCCACAGTGCTACCAGATTGAATGAGATATCAGTCTGTTTTTGGATTAGTGTGAGCTTTATGATTTAGCAGTATGCGACCAGTTTGCGTGGTCCATACCATGACTCATTGGTTTGATTCTAGAAAAAACCTTTTAATGTGATTAGTCTTTGGTTTTGGTTGGCAATGGAAAACATTATCTTCCCTCTTCTTATGATTCCACTGTGGTGTATTTGTGTTTGTAGCTTGGCAACGAGCCTACG
The DNA here is from genome assembly GCF_001660625.3 of Ictalurus punctatus. Lineage (NCBI taxonomy): Eukaryota > Metazoa > Chordata > Actinopteri > Siluriformes > Ictaluridae > Ictalurus > Ictalurus punctatus. Next base: position 16,325,950 of record NC_030426.2, on the reverse strand, counting down.
GTTTTCCTCGCTGCGTATCACATGGTCTGCAAATCACTTAGCAATTGAGGCAAACACTTGAACAAAAGCCAGTTCTCAGTTTACTTAGTGCATATCAGAGGAGGTATATCAGAGTTTAAATAGCGATCTGTCTCTTTCCATTACTCTGGTGTACTGTATGATTTGTGGAGCTTTCATTTAGTGAAGAAACCGTGATAACTGGAAATTGAACATAAAAAATATCGGCAGACTGCAAGACACGAGAACCGTTGTCGCATCAACAAAAACCCTCTACCTGATACCATTTCGAACCAAGAAGTGCATTCAAAAAGTCTTTTGTTCCAAGATATGATGTGTGAAATATATATTTAAAGCTGATGACATTTTAATAAAAGGAAATTATACAAATAATCTTAAAAGTCCTAATAAAAATAATAGGACAGGCAGAGAAGCCATGCCTTCATAAGTGGGACTCCATAAGCACCACTCCTTCTTCACTGAGAATGAATGATGGAGAAGAGACACGTCCGTCCATGGGACTGACGGCATGAAGACCAGACATCCTTCACTATGAGTGAATGATACAGAAGCCTCACATCCTTCCATGGGACAGATGGGCATAGAGGCCACGCCTCCATCACTGGAAATGACAGGCACAGTAACAATTGATAATATTTTTAGACACAATTGCAACTGTGATAATCACATGAGAGCTGTCACCACTTCAAGTATAAAGGCTGAACACAAACCCCCCCCACACCTGATATCAGGCCAATTCAAGCCACGTGTTTTCCATATAAGGCCCTATTGCCATTTATATCATTGTTTTGTAGGAAAGAACTCTCAGCACACCATGTACAGTAGGGATTATGGTATGCTAGTGCTCTTCTCCATGTGAGTTTTGTCTACACACACCAACAGATAAGGCCGTTCCACTCAGCGTGTGCCAAGCCTCAGGTATTTGTTAGACTGTGATACCTCCAAGCCAATTATTGTGCTTTTTGATGGGAAAGACTGATTGGGAAACTAAATAACAAATGCCTGGGGAGTGACCCTTAGTGTACACATACACATGCAGAGATTTAATCTAAGCCTAGCATGTGATCATGGACATTTGAAAATAGGAGTTTTCTCAGCAATACACACACAAATATATAAGCACCATATTCAAGCGCACACAATATGTGAAGCTGTGGGAGACCTAGGTGATTCTAGGAACTGTTGGAGGCCCCAGGCAGGAAAATATAAGGGGCCTTCCTGGTCTATATTATCCTTTACTATCGTAGTGTTGGCGGTTCGATTCCCGGCCCACATGACTCCACATGCCGAAGTGTCCTTGGGCAAGACACTGAACCCCAAGTTGCTCCCGATGGCAAGTTAGCACCTTGCATGGCAGCTCTACTACCATTGGTGTGTGAGTGTGTGTGTGTGTGTGTGTGAATGGGTGAATGAGACACAGTGTAAAGCGCTTTGGATAAAAGTGAACCATTTACCATTTATTTACCATTCAATACCATGGACTGACTATAGGATAACTTTACTGTTAGCATTACATTCAACATGCTAGATGTAGTGCTAGATCAAGCTTCCCCGTTTAGATAAACAACTATTACATGAACAACGTTGGTAATGTGTTGACTTTTATATTTTGCATATACTTCAGAAGATCAAGATATCAATACAGTTTGAGTAAAATGACCGATACAACAAGAAAGCTAGGTGAAGAAATGATTATTATTTTGTGATTAGATTATCTCCACCACTACCCACAGGTCTGTATACTTGTTTCCTCTTCTTGTTTTAAAAATAGCTTGGTCAAAATTTTAATGTACACAATGTACTCTTGTTAATAGGCCAAGATGTGTCCAAAGTTTGCTTTAGTTTGGACAGAAGCAGCCATTTTGTAGCTGGAATCACTTTGTTCCTCAACACTTAATCCATTATTACTTAGCACAAGCATCAGCCTCAGGCAGGAAGTGTCATCTACAGTCTAAAGGTGGATTTCTACTGCATTATGAAACCTTATGGTATTACCTTGCCAAACAACATCTACTGAGTGGGGTTGTACATGATTACGTATGCATGAAGCTATAAGCTTCTTTTACTTAGCTTCAAATTTTGGACAGCAAACTTATCTTTGCTGTCCCAGTATATTTGGGACAAGGGTAAAGTTTCATCTATGGCCAAACTGTTCGTTCAAGGCCTTTTGTAGTTGGGGGTTTCCTTTCCAAATCAAGTTTTCTATTCACGTATACTAATTCTGCTTCTGGACCCCTGGCAACTGGGGTTAAGGTTAAACACAATAGTCTCCCAAAGGAGACCAGTGACCTCTCATGACTGAACACTGCTGGGATATTGTGAAATTCTCAGAAGGCACAAATTCCATTAATTCTGTTTGTCACATTAGTCTCAGTTCATGTTGTTATAGTTTGACGTTTTCCGTAGCATTGTCTCACTAAATGGACAGATCGCATGCCACAAGCGATTTCCTTCCTCTGGGGGCTGATGACCCAGACCATACTTGCATGTTATGTGACCGTGTTTGTTCTTGACACATTCGACTGTGGTTGTGCGGCTGGGCTTTACATAATATTATTTGTGGTTTTACACGGTTTCCTCCTCCGTCTCTGACTATTTGTTTTGGGATGAGTTCAGGGGTTCCTCTCCATTCCTCTTCTGTGCATGCACTCACTGCAGTGACATTACAGTTATTAATTCATTCTTTCATCCAGAACAACTTACACCAAAGACACATTCCCTACGAGTATAGCTGAGTAGTTTGCAGTCCCGGGATTGCATTGAGCGTAGATTCATGTAGAACTACATAGAGATTTGCCATACGAGCATTGCGTGTTTAAAGTGGATATTCTTATAGTGCACTTTGTGACATGGTACTTACGATGTGATGGTGAAACTCTGCTCCATCATGAATCGGAGCCAAAGGATTCCAAGCATCATTTGCCTGTGTGGTCAGCTGAAGGTCAGTGTGGAATCAGAGATGGAGCTGAAGGTCAGGGGGGAATCAGAGATGGAGCTGAAGGTCAGGAAGGATTCGGAGATGGAGCTGAAATCAGGAAGGAATCAGAGATGGAGCTGAAGGTCAGGGTGGAATCAGAGATGGAGCTGAAGGTCAGGGTGGAATCAGAGATGGAGTTGAAGGTCAGGGTGGAATCAGAGATGGAGCTGAAGGTCAGGGTGGAATCAGAGATGGAGCTGAAGGTCGGGGTGGAATCAGAGATGGAGCTGAAGGTCAGGGTGGAATCAGAGATGGAGTTGAAGGTCAGGGTGGAATCAGAGATGGAGCTGAAGGTCAGGGAGGAATCGGAGATGGAGTTGAAGGTCAGGGTGGAATCAGAGATGGAGCTGAAGGTCAGGGTGGAATCAGAGATGGAGCTGAAGGTCAGGGTGGAATCGGAGATGGAGTTGAAGGTCAGGGTGGAATCGGAGATGGAGCTGAAGGTCAGGGAGGAATCGGAGATGGAGCTGAAGGTCAGGGAGGATTTAGAGATGGAGCTGAAGGTCGGGGTGGAATCAGAGATGGAGCTGAAGGTCGGGGTGGAATCAGAGATGGAGCTGAAGGTCAGGGTGGAATCGGAGATGGAGCTGAAGGTCAGGGAGGAATCGGAGATGGAGCTGAAGGTCAGGGAGGATTTAGAGATGGAGCTGAAGGTCGGGGTGGAATCAGAGATGGAGCTGAAGGTCGGGGTGGAATCAGAGATGGAGCTGAAGGTCGGGGTGGAATGCGGGATGGAGGTAAATGTCAGGCCTTCTAATCTTTCAAGGATGTGGGAAATTGAGCTATGGGCCTTGGCATTAATGCCACCTACCTGAGACATAGGCACAGATGTGGCCATCTGGATGGGGACACACACACACACACACACACACACACACACACACACACACACACACGCACACACTCACACTGTCCTTCGGTACTGTGTGTACCTCCTAAAACCAGTGTTGAGTTTCGTGAGTCCAGACGCCGCTGGCCTTTAGTAACAGATGCAGCAGATCCGTCAGGAGGTAAACAGCTCAGTGCCATGCTGATCTGATTTAATGCCTCCAAAGCCAAGGCCGAAAGCCTAGACGAGGCTATAGGGTTACCGGCCGTCTCCAGGGCCGATCCACTCACTAATTTACTCGAACCCATGACCTAATCAGCCCTGTGCTACTGAAACACACAGCTGGCAGAACTTAACAGAGACATTTTGATCTTTTGATAATTTTAAATGCTGGTTCAGTTCTGAATATGTAGCAATAGTTACTGAGTAAGCGGATTATGTAGCATGCAATAAAAACTGTTTTATTAATCACATCTCCCACAGTGCTACATTATTGAATGAGATGTCGACCTCTTTTTGGATTAGCGGGAGCTTTATGAATTACCAGTGCTCGACCAGTTTGCGTGATGTGTTTTTTTTTTATCTTGTGTAACCTCTGTGCTTAAAACTTCCAGCACCCTTTGCCCTCAGGCTTGGGAGGAATTTGTGGAGAGCACTGAGTACAGGCCACTGAACTCTGTACGAAGTCTGAAGAGCCATTCCGCTTTGTTTAAAATGGCTTGCAGCCTATTTGTTTTGGAGCGAGCTCTGGATGGAGTTAGAACAGAGGTGACTGGGTGGACTGTGATTACGGGAAGACCACTCTTGAGTCCACCTGAAACCGAGCTCTAGAGAGATGAAGAGACTGTGTGAAGGAGTCGTGTAGTTACGCAGTGTAATAGCAGCAGGTACTAGCAGCAGTAATTTACTATTGTTTATTTAGCATGGT